>NC_044563.1:119629892-119930170 GCF_007565055.1 Rhinopithecus roxellana | reverse complement strand
TGATATCCTTCACACCCACCAGGATAACTATAATAAAAGAAATTATTCATTTTGGTAAAGATGTGGAGGAAGGAATTGAAACCCTCATACATTGCTAGTGATAATATAAACTGATACAGCTGCTATGAAAAATACTTCGGCAATTCTACAAAAAAGCTTAAATGGAAGTACCATATAACCTAGAAATTCTACTCTTAGGTATATAACGCAAAAGAATTGAGGCTGGGCGCAGTGGCTCAAGCCTGTAATCCCAGCACTTTGGGAGGCCGAGACGGGCGGAACACAAGGTCAGGAGATAGAGACCATCCTGGCTAACACAGTGAAACCCCGTCTCTACTAAAAAAATACAAAAAACTAGCTAGATGTGGTGGCCGATGCCTGTAGTCCCAGCTATTCGGGAGGCTGAGGCAGGAGAATGGCATAAACCCCGGAGGCGGAGCTTGCAGTGAGCTGAGATCCGGCCACTGCACTCCAGCCTGAGTGACAGAGCGAGACTCTGTCTCAAAAAAAAAAAAAAAAAAAAAAAAGAATTGAAAACAGGATCTAGGTGAGGTGGCTCAGGCCTGTAATTCCAGCACTCTTGGAGGCCAAGGCATGCAGATCACAAGGTCAGGAGTTTGAGACCAGCCTGGCCAACATGGTGAAACCCTGTCTCTACAGAAAAACACAAAAACTAGCCAGGCATGGTGGTGCGGGCCTGTAATCCCAGCTACTCGGGAGGCTGAGGCAAGAGAATAGCTTGAGCCTGGGAGGCAGTGGTTGCAGTGAGCTGAGATTGCACCACTGCACTCCAACCTGGGTGACAGAGTGAGACTCCATCTCAAAACAAACAAACAAACAAAAAAACTAAAATGAGTCAGAAGATGGAGACTTACAAAAGATAACTAGAATCTATAAAAATAATTTGTTGAAAGAAAACAGGGACACAGCAGAGATACTTGTAAGCTAATATTCATTGCAGCATCATGCACAATAGCCAAAAGGTGGAAATAACCCACATGTCCATCAACAGATGAATAGTTAAACAATATGTGGGTGGTGTGTGTGTACATACAATGGAATATTATTCAGGTATAAAAAGGAATATAGTTCTAATACGTACTACAACATGGATGAACCTTGAAAGTATACCTTGCTAAGTGAAATAAACCAGACAAAAAAGGACATTTTGTCTGGTTTATTTCACTTAGCAAGGTATACTTTCAAGGTTCATCCATGTTGAACCTTGAACATGAACCTAATACTATCTCTGTCACTTATATAAAATATCTGGAATAGGCAAATGCATAAAGAAAGAAAGTAGGTTAGAAGTTACCAAGGGATAGGGTAAGAGGGGAATGGGGAGCTGTTGCTTAATGCATTACAGAGTTTCCATTTGGGGTGATGAAAATGTTTTGGAGCTAGACAGTGGTGATAGTTGAACAACCCCATGGATGTAATTAATGCCACTGAATCGTACATTTTAAAATGGTAAAATAACAAATCTTATGTTTTATAGATATGTTTTTACCACAATGAAAAACAGGTGTCACCCATAAAAGATAGAAGCTGGTCTTCTTTTGTAATTGTAGTTGTTCTAGTAGCTGTTAATAAAATCATATATGAAAAAGCAACATACCGAAATCAGTGGTAAGTTTGTAAGTACATGTGTTGCCTCATAAGGGTGATACTTTGAAGGCTAACACTTCTTAGCCACCCTGCTCTTCTTGAAAAAATTATCACGTCTCCCCACTTTATCCCTCCTTTTCATGGGAATAAAATGCGTAATGCATGGCTGGCCATTTCTGACACTCCAGCCGCCTTCCTAGAATGACAAGTGTTATTTCAGAATCAGCTCTGCTGCAGGCCCCACTGCAGACACATTTTCAAGTGAATGCTGCTCTTTGTGAATCATTCGGCTGAATTTTCAAGTAGAACTATGAAAGCTCACAAGAAATGTAAAGTTCTAAAAGTGAATTAACAACTTGTACATTTGAATTCCTTCATCTTTTTTTCACCTCTAAACCTTGGAATGCTCCAGAACTCCAAGTCTGGTGATTTTACCTTCTCCATCTGCACTCACTCCCTGGATGACCTCATCCAGTTCCATGGCTGAAATAGCATCTATGCTCTGATGACTCCAGCTTGCTACATACAGCCCAGACTTCTGTTCTGAATGCCGAATCATACATTAATCTATTCAATATTTTAACATGTTTTAGTGTAGGGCTTACTTTGTGCATTGCACAGTCCCAAGCACTTTACATGCATTAACTTATTTAATCCTCATAGCAATTTATTGTCATCCCTATTCTACAGATAAAGACACTGAGAACAGACAGATAAAGTAGGTATTCCAAGGTCGTACAAGTAAGTGATGAAACTGGGATTTGAATCAGGCACTTGGGCTTTACAATCCATGCTCTTAATGAATAAATACACTATGTGATTCCCTGCTAAGATAAAGAATAGACATTACAGATTTAATATATCCAAAACTCAACACTGGCATTATCCCTAAAAATCTCTTTCTTTCTTAATCTTTGCCATATCATTAAGGGACATCTTCAGACTTTCAGTTATGTATTCCAAAAACCATAGATAATCCTTGAGTCTTCTATTTCTCTTGTAACCCACATCCAACATCAGCACATCCTTCTGGGAGAATGCAACATTTTCTAACCACCTCCACTGCTACTTGGGCCAAGTCATGGTCACCTCTCCTCTGACCTCCCACCTGGCCTGTAAACTTACGCTCTTGCATCTTCAGCCTGTTCGCCGTATAGCAGCCAGAATGATCCTTTTCAAACCTAATTCAGATCATGTTACTCCTCTCCTCAAGGCTCTCCATCTCTACATCAAATCCAAAGCCCATCCTGTGATCTACACAGCCTCAGGCCATCTTGTCCTTGCTGCCTCAGAAATGGGAAAAGTCTCTTGTTCCATTCTTCTTTTGCTTACTTCCTTCTCCCCTCACTGACTTCCTTGATACTCCTGGAGCACACGAAATGTGCACCTGCCTTTTATCAGTGTACTCTTATCAGAGAACACTTTCTGATATCCTATGTAAATTAATTTCTTCATGCCCTACTTTTGTTGTTGTCATTATTGTTTGTTTTATTTTTATTTCAATAGGTTTTAGGGGAACAGATGGTTTTTGGTTACTTGGATAAGTTGTTTAGTGGTGATATCTGAGATTTTGGTGCTACCGTCACCTGAGCAGTGCACACTGTACCCAATGTTTAGTCTTTAGTCACTCTTCTCCCAAGAGTCCATTGTATCATTCTTATGCCTTTGCATCCTCATAGCTTAGCTCCCACTTATAAGCGAGTACATATGACGTTTGGTTTTCCATTCCCTAGTTACTTCACTTAGAATAATGGTCTCCAGTTCCATCCAGGTTGCTGCATATGCCATTATTTTGTTCCTTTTTATGACTGGGTAGTATTCCATATATATTTGGCATATATATATTCCATATATATGTATTTACACATATTTTCTTTTTCCACTCGATTAATGGACATTTGAGATGGTTCCATATTTTTGCAATTGTGAATTGTGCTGCTATGAAAATGTGTGTGCAAGTGTCTTTTTCATATAATGACTTCTTTTCCTCTTGGTAGATACCCAATACTAGGATTGCTGGATTGAATTGGTAGTTTTACTTTTAGTTCTGGAAGGAATCTCCATACTGTTTTCCATAGTGATTGTATTCGTTTAAATTTCCACCAGCAGCATAAAAGTGTTCCCTTTTCACTACATCCATGCCAACATCTATTATCTTTTGACTTTTTGATTATGGCCATTCTTGCAGGAGTAAGGTGGTATTGCACTGTGGTTTTGATTTGCATTTCCCTGATCATTAGTGATGTTGTGCATTTTTTTGTATGTTTATTGGCCATTTGTATATCTTCTTTTGAGAATTGTCTACTCATGTCCTTAGCCCACTTTTTTGATGTGATTGTTTGTTTTTCTCTTGCTAATTTGTTTGAGCTCCTTGTGGATTCTAGATATTAGTCCTTTGTCAGATGTATAGATTGCAAAATTTTCTCCCACTCCGTGGGTTGCCCATTCACTCTGCTAATTGTTTCTTTTGCTGCGCAGAAGCCTTTTAGTTTAACTGTCTCATTTATTTGTCTTTGTTTTTGTTGTGTTTGTTTTTGGGTTCTTCGTCATGAATTCTTTGCCTAAGCCAATGTCTAGAAGGTTTTTTCTAATGTTATCTTCTATATTTTTTATGGTTTCAGGTCTAGGATTTAAGTCCTTGAACCGTCTTGAGTTGATTGTTGTATAAGGTGAGAGGTGAAGATCCAGTTTATTCTCCTACATGTTACTTGCCAATTATCCCAGCACCAATTGTCCAATAGGGTGTCCTTTCCCCACTATATGTTTTTTGTTTGCTTTGTTGAATATCAGTTGGCTGTAATTATTTGGCTTTATTTCTAGGTTCTCCATTCCATTCCATATGTACCTATTTTTTGGCAGTACCATGCTGTTTTGGTGACTATGGCCTTATAGTATAGTTGGAAATCAGGTAATGTGATCCCTCTAGATTTGTCCTTTTTGTTTAGTCTTGCTTTTGCTATGCAGGCGTTTTTTTTATTTCATATGAATTTTAGAATTGTTTTTGTTAGTTCTATGACTAATTATGTTGGTATTTTGAAGGGAATTGTATTGAATTTGTAGATTGATTTTGGCAGTGTGATCATTTTCACAATATTGATTCTACCCATCCATGAGCATGGAATATGTTTTCATCTGTTTATGTCATCTATAATTTCTCCAGCAGTGTTTTGTAGTTTTCCTTCCAGGGGTTTTTCACCTCTTTGGTTAGGTATATTCCTAAGTATTTTATTATCATTTTTTTTTTTTTGCAGCTATTGTAAAGGGGATTGGTGTATAGTAGTGCTACTGATTTGTGTACATTGATTTTATATCCTGAAACTTATTACTGTCAGTTCTAGGAGTTTTTGGATAAGTCTTTAGGGTTCTCTAGGTATAATTACGATCAGCAAAGAGTGACAGTTTGACTTCCTCTTTACTGAATTGTATGCCCTCTTTCTCTTGTCTGATTGCACTGGCTAGGACTTCCAGTACTATGTTGAACAGAAGTGGTAAAAGTGGGCCTCCTTGTATTATTCCAGTTCTCAGGGGGAATGCTTTCAATTTTTCCCCATTCAGTATAATGTTGGTTGTGAGTCTGTCATAGATGGCTTTTATTATCTTAAGGTATGTACCTTCTATGCCGATTTTACTGAGGGTTTTAATCATAAAGAGATTCTGGATTTTGCCAAATTCTTTTTCTGCATCTATTGAGATGATTGTGTGATTTTTGTTTTCAAATCTGTTTGTGTGGTGTGTCACATTTATTGACTTGCATATGTTAAACCATCTCTGCATGCCTGCTATGAATCCCACTTGATCATGGTGGATTATCTTTTTGATATGCTGTTGGATTCGGTTAGCTAGTATTTTGTTGAGGATTTTTGCATCTATGCTCATCAGGGATATTGGTCTATAGTTTTCTTTTTTTGTTATGTCCTTTCCTAGTTTGGGTATTAGGATGATACTTGCTTCATAGCTATCCTCCTTATTCTGCATTTCCTGGGTTTTTCCTCATTATCATATATTTGTTTCATTATTTCTTAATGATCCAAATTCTCACCCCTGGAATATAAGCTCCTTGAAAGCAGGAACTTTGATTTATACACTGCTGTTTCTTACTACTTAAAACAGTGCTTCCCCTATAATGGCACTCAGTAAGTATTTGTTGAACTAATTCCGAGAGTGCACGTAAAACAGTGAAAGACTCCCTCTGTCTCGGTGGAATTCCAGATTTTCCCAGAAGGGAAATAGGAATTTCAGAGTATACAGGGCCCAGAGTACTATCAGAGAAGGTGAAGGAGCTGGCTCTCATACATTCTTTCATCCATCTAACCCTCTAATGCTTTGAGAATTGCACTGCTATAGCGTCACCTCTGTGGGGTCATCTCTTTTGGAAAATCTTAGTTAGGGAAGTCAAATGTGTATGATAGCTAAGATAGTTGTTATCCCCTAAATACCATAATATTACAGCTACTAAATAGGATTTTATATAACAATCCTAAAATATAAGTAGTATTATCCCTATCTTATAAATGAACAAATAGACAATGTCAGAAATGGAACTAAATTATTTAAGGTCACAAAGCAAGAAAGAGGCAAATTTAAGAGTTTAGGTTTAGATTCTCTCAAAAGCAGATCCTTAGTTTAGGTTCTATCAAAAGCAGACCCTGCATCAAAGATTTGAGTACAAGCAGGTTTTTGAGGAGGAGAACCCAGGCAGTACGATGAAGAAGCAGAGAGGAGAGGCTTGGAAGAAAGGAAAGCCAAAGAAGGGGATTTAATGTGTAGGTGACTGGGGCTTCAACCCAGTAGGAACTGCTGAGAAAGTGTGTGGAGCACGCCTCAGAACTGTCCGCCATATGGATGAGGGAGCGAGGCAGATATCCACCAAAAACTACCCTCGTTGGTCAGGAATTGCTTCTGTAGTTTTAACTTTTCCACACTTCTGACCTGTCCCACTTGTGGACTAAGATACTCAGATGTCCATAAAATTCCCTGAAGCCGAAAGACACAGGAAACATTTCAGCCTGAAAGGGAACTGACCAGAGGCGACCTCCAGGATGGACGGAGGGAAATGCGGACAGGGCAGCGAACGTGTCTGTCACACATGCAGGTGGTCCAAGAGGAAAACCCACTGCTGCCTGCATATTATTACAGCACTCATCTAATTATCTCCACTTTAGACCTCAAATTTATGCAGGATTTGTAGACTCACCTATTCCCCACATCCTACAACCCAGCTAGGCTTCTTGATGGGTTTCTTTTTATATACATAGTTTTACTCACTCATTGTTTCAGCAAATATTTGTGAAGCTTCTTATTTGTGTCCATTCAAGGGATAGGAACCCAAAGATGAATAGGGCAGTTTTGTCCTCAAGAATTCTGCTCACAGGTTATAGGAGAGACATAAGTAGGTCAACAATTTTGATAAAGTTCGGGGAGACTATGCAATGGAAATGGGTAGAAAGAGAAGCAACTGTAAACATTTGTCACAACCCATTGAATTTCATGTTAAAAATGGTCTTTTGTTGTATGTCAATCATACCTTAATACAACTGATAAGTATATTTTAAAGGTTAGGGATGAAGGAAATAAGCAATTAGGTCTCATCACCACTATTCTAATGTAACACTTTACAACCCAGGAAACATAGAATTTAGTTGCAATTTTGAGGCTAAACAGTGGACACTAAGAAAAAAGTTTCTAAAGCTCTAGTGTGTGTCTGAATCACCAGGAAGCTTTGCGAAAACACCAATAGCTGAGCCTGGCACCAGGATTTCTGATGCAGTAGGTTAGGGATGAGATCCGAGAATTCACAGTTTTGATTGAGTCTCCAGTGATGCTGACACTCTTGTTCACAGCTCCACACCTTTAGAAATAACATATGACTGTACTAAGGAAATGTGTTCAAACTATAGTGTAATGTAGACTGAAGAATGCAACCTTTTCCCATAAATAATAAGTGAATTGTAAATTTACACTGCAGCCCAAGACTGCTGGGGTGTTGGTCTGTTTCTTAATGTAGGTAGTGGTTATATGGGTGTGTTCACTTTATGAAATTTCAGAGATGTACATTCATGATTTGTACACATTTCAGTATGTATCAAAATGGAACAAAAAGTTTACTTAAAAAAAAAAGGAAAAAGAGGAATGTATGGTTCATTTCCATCCCAGTAGCCCCCTTGATGAAGTGCTTTTGGAGACATATGTCTGCTTTATTTAGGGCTTCTTTAACCTAATATAAAAAGAAATCAACTTTCATGAACTTTCACTGAAAATATTGAGCCATGTGTCTTTGCCTCTAACGCTAATATATGACCCTAGAACATGTGATGTTCTCAATGGTTTGCAGATGAAGGAGAAACAGAAAACTAGCCAAAACACATTTGTTTCAGACTCTTAGAGGAGTAGGAGGAGGGAGATTAGTGTTTTCGAATGGAAAAATACAACCTCAAAGGAGCAGCCACTTGCATCTTGAACATTAAAAAGCAATCACAAACAGTGCTTCATGTAGCCACTGAGCAGTTTCTGGAGAATTGAACTGAATTTCCTCCTCTCACATTTCTTTTAAGAGGTGCTTTGCCATGAGAGTATTTCCAAGAATTGGAGAGTCACAATAGTTACAAAAACCATTGGCCTGAAGAATTCTTGGCACTTGAGGAGCTGTAGGGATTTATACATTAGTAGAGCACAGAAGTTGGTGTGTGAGGCTGCATGCTACCAGGACGGGAACATCCATCGGGTTTCAATGGCACCTTTAAATCACCCAGCACTGTGGGGCAACAGGCAGGACAACTCTCTGCATTCAGCTTCCTATGCAATTATTTAGTCATGAGATGACGTGTTCTCTCCTTTTGCATTAAACAGCAGCTCCACTGAGGTTGTAATAATTGTAGTGAACGTTTGTACCATGCAATGCCACTAAAAAGCCTCTTTGCACGTTGTGCCTTCTACTGACCAGAGTTTCTGTGACCCCAGCTCCTTCCGTGCTTCTTGCTCAGGGTGCACTGCCTGAGGTTTAGCACTCAGCTTTGTCTGGCAGTGGTAATTAGTGTGATGTGCTGTGATCACCCCCTGGTGTTCAGTCTGTGCCATAACAATAACATCTGACCTTGGTGTCAACTTCAAAGCAAATCGGCACAAGCTAAAAGGTGACTTGATCGACCTGGACTGCTGCGCATAAGAGTTTCAAAAGATAACACTGCCACATAAATAGCCTGTCAGGGATGGAGGAGGGGTGAAAAGAGGCTCAGACATCGGAGGGTTTTTCTATAGGAATGTTCTACAATCGTTTCAGCATTACACAGCAACTCTGTTGGTGGAGATTATAATCTCCACTGAGATTAAAATAATCACACTGAACATTTGTGTGGTGCAATGCCATTAGAAAGGCTCTTTCTATGTTACAGTCATTTCCCATGATTTGGCAGTCTAAAGATAAAGAACCATCAAATGCTTAGTGCTCAGTACTGTGCTACTCGTGCTAAACAGGACACATGTGAGTGCATGAGGGATGGTTTCTTCCAGGCCGCCCAGTCGGAGCACCTGGTGGGGTGGTCACAGTCCTAATGACTGTGTGTGCCTCTCAGGCCTCACTCACACTGCTGAAAAGATTGATTGAGAGGAATTAATCCCACCTATAAAATAAACTTGAGGCCATTTACTAAATGTCACTAGATCATACATCTGTCTATATGTCAAGTTAAAGATTTGGGCAGAAAATTAGCACCAGGGTCTAGGCCTAGTTTTAACCACCAGTTTCCCCTCACTTGAGTACTGGGAGTTGCCTTAGCTAGGAATGTCTTGGTAATGTCTTCATCCTGGTGTCATTCCAGAATCTCTTTGCCATACTGGCTTTATGTTTTGATTCAAGTTTTCTTTGTCTATTTCTTACATTAATGGGGCTGTTTGCTGAGATTCTTAATGCTCAAATTGTAAAGAGTGTCCAGTTGCTTCTAGCCTGAAATAAACAGAGCTGAAAAGGTAATTTCTGTTTTCCACTGTTATTCTTATATCTGTTTCTAATTCCAATTGCACAAAGATACACAGCACAGAAAGTACAAAATGTGGAACTCCTAACTAGAACTACCAGATTTTCCCTGAGGGATGGGACCCACCCAGCTCAGAGCATGGATATAGTTGATTGGCTGCACTTTCAGAGTCAAAGACCAGACCTCTTTGGTTTGGTGAGGTCATCTATTCATTTATACACACACACATATAAACGTATATACATATACATACCCATGCACACATAATGTACATATACACATATGTACACAGCATCACCTCAAGATGCTGTGTGAGGATTACAGGGCAATACCTATAAACCACTTAGAATGGTATCAGGCATGTAGTAAAGCTGAATAAATGTCAGTTATTATTATTTATTCTTTATATATCAGTTCACGTGTCATTTCCTCATGGAAGCCTCCTCTGATCCTTGGCTAAGGTTAGCTTCCTTTATTGTGTGTTCTTTGAAGACTTCTGCCTTTCTTTTAAAGCATTGATATAATCTGAAACTTAGATCTGTAATTACACAGACGTCTCCTCACTCTACAATGCCACCTCTGTTTTTTCCTATTACTGTATCTCTGAAGCCCACCCTCTATTAGGTGGCCAGTAAATACTTATCAGTTATTTTAGCTGAATGAATCTCTGAATCCCACTGAAAATCTTCTGCTTAGCAGGGAATGGGGGAAGGGAAGGGAAGATATCTCTAACTAGAGGCTGAGAAGGGAACACAGTCTAGACTCAAACACTCTTCCTCTCTGGTTATTTCCAGCCTTCTAATCTGCAGCAGCCAAGCTCAAGAGCTGCTACCTCAGGATTAAAAACCCATAGCAGGGCATGGTGGCACGCACATGTAGTCCCAGCTGCTCGGGAGGCTGAGCCAAGAGTACTGCTTGAGCCCAGGAGTTTGATCAGTGAGCTATGATCGCACCACTGCACTCCAGCCTGGACAGCAGAATAAAACCTTTTCTCTAAAAATAAGTAAATAATAATTTTTAAGTGCCTTGCTTGGGGGTTGTAAGGCCATTATTATTTTATTGTTTGGGGTTCAATACACATGAGCCACAAATGTCCTCCAGAAACCCAGGTTCTGGGGTAGCCTCATCTTAAAGATGTGGGACAGGACTAAAACTGTCCAGTGTGTGGGTTTGGCTTTTGGGATCCCTTTTCATACTCATATCATCTCTTTTAACCATAAGCAATAATCGTCTTCTATCCAAAGGTCAGATCAACTGGTCAGTTGGTTCTTCCTCCCTGTGTCCCCCAAACCATCCAGGAGCAGGGGCTTGAAAGATTTACAACCCTTACACGACTTCAACAGCTATTTTAGGTGAGTTTTGGCTCTGGACTTTTAATTGTATTCATTTATTCCTTCATTCATGCAGAATGGCCCAGCTTAGGTATGAAAATTGCCTCTAAATGTGATTGGTATTGATGAAATTTCTATTTGGAATACGTAATATGTAGACTACACAGGGAAAGCGATGATGGACAAAACAAATTCAGGTTAAAGTATGAAGACTCTCAGTTTCCTCTGAGCTATCTATACACTGCCCTAAAGGTTCCCCATGGGAAATCACTTATGGTCTTATATGGAGCAAGGACAAATTCTGAGGCCTTTGTAGCACCAGAGCATAGTCCTGAGATGAAAGAATCTGAGTGCTTTTAGTCATCCATGACTAGAAAGGAACTGGGACATAGTAGGTACCAATAAATATTTGATTAATTAATGAAAGTCCTTTAGACTAAAATCTTGTATATATTTGCTGTATGCTGATATATATTTTACAGTGAGGTAATCATCTTCATCTTCATAACATGCATGAAATGATTGCTCTGCGTCCTGAGCTAGGCCTGCACAGGCATCGACCAATCTAATTTTTGCAACAGTTCTATGACATAGCTGCTATTAGTATCCTCATCTTACAGGTGAGCAAATTGAGGCTCACAAAAATTAAGTCACTTGCCCAGGATTGCACTAGCACTAGTGAGACTCAGATCTATGCGATTCCAAAGCCCGGGTTCCTGACTACTCTGACTACTACATAAGTAGCCTATGAATTAAGGAAACTCCCATAAAACATTAGGATTCATAACTTAATAAATATGATCTTATTGCTGAATTTGTATTTGCTTTCATAATGCTCAAATTGGCATTTTTTTAAAAGATAAGGCTGGGCACGGTGGCTCATGCCTGTAATCCCAGCACTTCGGGAGGCCAAGGCGGGTGGATCATGAGGTCAGGAGTTCGAGACCAGCCTGGCCAATATGGTGAAACCCCGTCTCTACTAAAAAAAATACAAAACTTAACTGGGCGTGGTGGCACACGCCTGTATTCCCAGCTACTAGGGAGGCTGAGGCAGAAGAATCGCTTGAACTCAGGTGGCAAAGGTTGCAGTGAGCTGAGATTGCACCACTGCACTCCAGTGGCACTCCAGCCTGGGTGACAGAGCAAAACTCTGTCTCAAAAATAAATAAATAAATAAATAAATAAGGCTTTTCCAGTTAGTGGTTATTATTCCCTCTTAAAATTAGCAGGGTGATTTTAAAAATTATAATCAACCATCATTCTTTGCTTCTAACATAAAGAAGCATCTTTACATCTAGAGAGTAAAACGTAAGAGGCTGTACTAAGGTCTCTGTCAATTCTATCTTCACATGCTCAGCATCATCCCATTTTCTATCAAATGTCCTTTGAGAGAAGTCACCTGCATAATGACCATAGGACCCCTGTCAACGATGAAAAGGATAAAACTCATTGTCTGGAACTTCTGTGGCAGAGAGAGGCAAATTATTATGACATTATGAATAACAGTGTCATTATTTGATTTGTGGCAAATTGAAAAAACACATGACAAAGTAACATAATTTAGAAAATCAAAGATGCTGGAACCAGCATACAATACCAACTTTCCAAATCTAAGAATATGAGGGAGGTGCTAAAAAGGAGGTCCCTGCTATAAATGGGCATGGGAAACTTTGGCGGTAACGGATGTGTAGTGATGGTGCAATGATTTAATGGATGCGTCTATGTCTCAAAAGTTAGCAAATAGCATACTTTACAGCAAATATGTATGGTTTATTGTATGTTAATTACACCTCAATAAAATTATATGTTTAAAAAATCATATGAAATCAATCTCAGTTGGCTGAAGTTTTTGAGGCCATATATTAGAGAGATATAGTTAAACCAATTAAGATAGCCCATGCATAACTCTACACTGGCGTAGAACTTCACAGAATATGTTCAAATACTTTTTAAATTTTATTTCACACCAATCCTGTACACTGGAAACTGAAACTTGGAAAGATTAAGTTACTAATTCAAGGTCTCGAACAAAGATTTTAGATCATCCGACTCCAAATCTAATGTTCTCTTCTTTATAAAAAAGCGGACTCCTGTGCTACTGTGGCCTTCTTTTCAACAGCAGTGCTTTTAAAAGCATAATTTTTTGTCAATGTAAGCCTGGTCGGAGTAAGACCCATAGCTTCACTACACTATATTTGCACCATTGTCATTTCCAAATGGAGTTATTTACCTTGAAGTAAACAATAAAATGAAGCATTGAAGTTCATTTCTCAATATTCCCTTTCCATGGGGAGAGAGCACAATTGCCAATAAATGTCTGTAAAAGAAATTGTGGCTATTTTCAAATAATTTGGAGAGTTTGCTATTTCATACAAGTCTAAAAGCAGGAGGCCAATATCAGGGAGCCATTTGATAAAGGCAGTATCTGCAACCACAATGCCCAGGTCCAAATCTTTGACTCTAAGTAGACTTCAATGTTCTGTTCCTTTTGGGGGGAAAATAGAAGGAAAAATGAAATGAAACAAATGTTTGTAATATGAGACCCTGTGGCCATTCAAACAATATTAAAATGTTCTATTAAAGAAATGTATAACCTAAACATATGTTATGAATAGCAATTTTTGTTAAAAGGTCTACAATATGCTAAAGATTAGTCAGTAGAACAGAAAGGGCTGCCGACACAATCCCTTGGGTTGTCCTTGGGCTATGTTATGTGGCACCAGAACTGCTGCAGCGGATGCAGTTTTGCACAGTGAGTGGGCCACCCATAAAACCAGACCCTGAGAGAGTGGTATGGCGGTGAAGGCTTCGAGTCTACTCCAGACCTATGCCATTGGTTCACAAATCTTACTTCATGAAATGGGTTTCACAATTCCCCCAATGAACTTACTGTTTAGGTCATTGTGGTCACTCCAAACTTTGTTGGCAAGAATTACCTTACTCATCCTCCTCCCCTTCCCCTAGAAGCTCTATTTCAGGTGTCTTCCACTCAATAGGAGTTCAAAAGGTTATTTTTAACGGAACCATGCCTGTCTTATCAAAAGCACACAGCACTTGTCTCCTCATCTGGAACTCATTTAACAAAAAAACAGATGGATAAACCTGTGGTTGTCCCATTTTGAGAAGAGGAGAATTACTGAACTGTAGAGAACAAGCACTCTACTTTAAGTCACAAAATCTACCCAGAATTGCAAATTGCTCCATTGAGTGACATGTATAAATAAATATGTGGATGGCTAAAAGCATTAACAGAATTCATAATTGCAAGTTTTAGAAATGGAATCCATTTCTTTTTCTGCAAAAAGCTTCCCAATTAATAAGGCTAGCTATGATAGATAATAAATCCCACATCACTGATAACAAAGCCTGTTGGTTGCGAATTTAACACTCTGCTATTTTATAGTCCCTCTAATGAATACATAGTTATGACTTTCTTTCAAACATTGTGTGCAGAGACCGATTCAAGGATTCAAGTCACTCATGCCACAAAGCTATTTTCTATTCATGCTTCCTTAAAATTGCCCAAGAGAATAATTGGTGTGTTCCTTTCCTCTTGTGGTTAAACATAACTCTGCTATAAGTTAATAAAAGTGCAGACACTTTATTCATATTCAGAAGGCAGGCAGCAGCAGAAAAGCTCCTGCCACTGTGACTACAAGTCAGAACAAGTTAATCTAACATCAAATATGTATTACTGGGGCTGCTTCAAATGCACGTCTGGCCTAAAGCATTACATTGTAACCCAGTAGCAGTCACTGAAAGACAAAAGGAACCAAGATCAGCATCTCCCAAACAGCAAACAAATATGCCAGAGGAAGAGTGATAAAAGATTACAAGGAACTTTTGGTGAAGAAACTCTTCTGGTCTTCTGAGTCAAAGACAGAAAGTAATTTCTTGAGAGAGCTGCACATTCATTAACTCAACCATATTTCTCAAATGCCAAGAGTGTGCTTGGTCCTTAGTGGGTGGAGTAACTTGAGAAGAACAAGTAAACCAAGGTATCTGCATGACTGGAACTTATATTTAGTTTGGAGAAATAAGAAAACAAAGCACATGAGAAACCTGGCTCTTTAAATCTTCTTCTTTATTTTCATGAGTCCTCAGATATTATTGCCCCAACCATGATCTCCTGGAACAGATTGAATCTGGATCCAGAAGTGGCTGGTGAGGGAGAAGGTAGACCAAGAGCCACTAAGTTAGAAAAGCATTTCAAGGATGGTAGACCAACAGCAACTAAGTTAGGAAAGCATTTCAAGGACGGAGTGGGCCAAATGACACTGAGAGATTAAGAAAAGATGTAATTCACATTGGACTGGTGGTATGATGGTTATTCAGGGAAAGGTCAAGACGATTATTGTGAAAAGTTTGGGAATTTTTTTTTTTACTTTAAGTTCTGCGATACATGTGCAGAATGTGCAGGTTTGTTACACAGGTATACATGTGCCTTGATGGTTTGCTGCACCTATCAACCCATCATCTAGGTTTTAAGCTCCACATGCATTAGTTATTTATCCTAATGCTATCCCTCCCCTTGCCCTCCATCCCCCAACAGGCCCCGGTGTGTGATGTTCCCTTCCCTTTGTCCATGTGTTCTCATTATTCAGCTCCCACTGATGAGTGAGAACATGCAGCATTTGGTTTTCTGTTCCTGTGTTAGTTTGCTGAGAATGATGGTTTCCAGCTTCATCCATGTCCCTGCAAGGGACATGAACTCATTCCTATTTATGGCTGCATAGTATTGCATGGTGTGTATGTACCACATTTTTCTTTATCCAGTCTATCATTGATGGGTATTTGGGTTGATTCCATAACTAAAGGAAAAAGTGGACTCATAAGAGAAGTTAGTTTTAAAATAGAAAACTAGAATGTTTGCCTGCTGATGGGAGTGATCCAATAGAGAAAATTAGTGCAAAAAATTTTGGATAAAGAAAAGCATTTATACATCAGGTATACAAGATTTTTCTGTTCAATGATGTTTTGCTATAACCTTGCTGAGAAAAAAATCAATTCCCAGCCATGGCCACTGTTTTTGTGAAGTTTGTGTGTTCTCTCCATGTCTGCGTCGGTTTCCTCCCACATCCCAAAGCCATGCCCTGTTAACTGGCATGTCTGAATTGTCCCAGTATGAGTGGGTGTGTGTGAGTGTTCCCTGTGATGAGATGGCATCCTGTTCAGGACTGGTTCTCACCTGAACCGCCAGGTTAGGCTCCATGACAGGTCACCACCTACAACCTTGAACTGGAACAATTGGGCAAGTAATTATCTTACTTGTTTGTATTCATCTTTCTTAAAAGTGTAGCTCACATTTATTTCATTGTTTAATATTGGAAGTGCTTTGGTCTTTATTCTGAAGGTTTGGTGATGATTTTGTGACCAGAAATATGCTGTAGGAACTTAACTCTAGTTTATTTCAATTAGCCTGTTAAGTTGATTTCCTTTTACATCGTTTCACTTACAATCGCAGCTTCCAAGAACCTATCAATGACATTAAGTGAGGACCAGTTGTATATGCCAAGTTGTCAATCTCTGCCAATAGAATAGTGGAAGCAAGTTAAGGAATGAAGCCCACAAATTCCCTCTTCCTCTCTCAAACTTGAGAAAGGGCCGCCCATTAGTCCTCCTTGATCAACTGAGTTTGAACTCTCTGCGATATCCTTGCCCTGTTTGACCCCCAGTATGAACTAAGTGGATATGTAAGACCTTATCTACTTTTTCTGTGCCTGTTCATTTTGTCTCAAAACAAAAACAAAGTGAAGGCTCATTAATGAGAAATCTGTGAAACAATAATTGATCACACACTTTTAACAGCTGCCTCCTCTAACAGATCATCATATATCTAACCCCAAGCCCTAACCACCACCACTGCACATGGCTCTGCTCTCCCTGTGTAGGCTCCTAGGCTATAGGTCTCGGGTCTCCTAAGTCCAGCCCATTCTATTATGACCTTTTCTTTTCCACTGATGTGACAGTATAGAGTAGATCCCTCTATTCCCAACTTGTAAATAAAGACAATCCTGAAATGACAGAATTGATGAGAGATATGATAAAAGCAATTTACAGCAAAATTTCAGAAGAAGAGAAAAGAAGAACTTGGCTAAAACCTAATTAGTAATTTCAACATTATTTCAAAAAAGGAATGTGATACAATTCCCAGACTGCGTGTACCATGGCCCCTTGGGTAGGCACAGCAAACTCATACAGGTACGGTGGGATATTTTAAATTTTAGAGGAAACCAGCAAGTTGTCAGAAACAATGGCAACTGCTAGTTCCGGGACATCCAAGCTTTCATCATTAAACTGTGCTACATTCCTTTCGATGATGTCATATCTTTGCAAAGTTGGTTTTTAGGCAGTAGTTCTGATAAAAAGCAATTACTTTGTGAAAATCACTGTGGGACAGAAAATGAGAGTGGCAGTGTCCAATCTGATTCTGAGGTTTGGGGAAGTGCACAGTGTCCAACAGATACACACATTCTATTAGCATGTAATTGAGGTCATTTGAAAATGAAATACATTTTTTTTTCAAAAAAAAAGTATGTCATCATCAAAAAGAGGGTTACTGTCTCTGGGGCACAGAACCATGGAAGTCAATGGGTAAATATTAGTGTTTGTTCCATAATGGGACCAAGGAATCCAGCCATTCAGTCCTGACAGCTGGTATATCCCGAAGGTAGAGCTGAGCATTTAGCCATCTTAGCCTGACATCATTAAAGACTTGAGCCACACTCTGTACCCAATAAATACATCATAAATCCCACCATAAATCAGCTTCTCATGTTAATTTATCTGCAGAAGACGATACTGTTCTCAGAGTAAGATAGGATTTTCTATCATTGGCATGATGAATTACCTGTCATTCTTATTTATATGTCCATACCCCACGGGCTGGATTAGTGTGAGATTTGCCCCATGGGATGGTACACTGCACCCCAGAGCATTGACATAATCAGTTGGCTATATTTACTTAGGGTCAAGGAACAGAACTTCTGGGCTTGGGAAAGTAATATACTACATATATATATACACACACACACACACGTAGGTGTGTGTGAATACATATGTTGTTATATATATATGTTGTTACATGTGTGTGTGTGTATATATGTGTTATGCATATATGTGTATGTATGTGTGTGTATATATGTGTTGTTACGTATAAAAGACCACCTGAGCAGGCTAGTGTGAGCAGTAAGGCTGTTTATTCACTTGGGTGCAAGTGGGCTGAGTCCAAGAAAGGAGTCATCGAAGGGTGGTGGGATTATTATTGGTTCTTACAGTTTTGGGATAGGCATTGGAGTTAGGAGCAATTTTTTTTTGCGGGCAGGGGATGGATGTTACAAAGTACATTCTCAAGGGTGGGGAGGATATATTGTCACAAAGGCAGGGAGGAGGAATGTTACAAAGTACATTCACAAGTGCGTGGGAATGTCACAATGGCTTGACCATGGTGCTGCCAGCACAGAGGACCTTACATATGTGTGTGAGTGTATGTATATATACGTGCATGTGTATGTGTGTTTTGTGTGTATTTATATGTGTGGGTATACACACACATAAAACACACATGCTAAACACACACATACCTTTAACACACACAAAAATACATATATACATATACATACATATAAATATATACACACATATTAAAGTGCCTGATACTTCTGCACAGTCGAGAGATAGTTTTTTCCCAAATATACCAGTGTCAGGGACTGTTTGATAATCTGTACTTTGCACAGTGGTCCATTTAATCCTCATGTAATTCTGTAAAGTGGGCACCAGACACATTTTACAGATGTGACAGAGAAGTTTTGCAATTTGCACAAAATTATAAGGTGTATATATGATATGCCCAGTTTTTCTGGCTACCATTTCCTTTGTAAATGAAATAAATCATTTAGCCCAAGAGGATTCAGTTTCAAGCCTGTGTTTCCTTAGAACACACGCATACACACTCTAGCAAATAAAGAAATTAAATAAAATTCCAGCCTCTGTTCACTTGAATAATATTAAGGAAAATCTAATTTATGATTCATGGAGACACTACTAAAATACAAAGCTCTTTCCTCTTCTAACCAATTCTCTCACACTCCGGTTTTCTCCCTAACTTTCCTCTTTCTCAGTTCTCATACTCTGCACCACAGCTATGGCTTTTCCACCTTCCCTAGTCTATAGCCTCTTTCCCTCTGGAAGTGGCCCCTTGCAATTCTGTTCTTACTCACCAGCCATGCTAGGTCCCTCTGGAAGCTCCAAGCCCGGTCCCCACTCACTCCTCACAGACAGAAGACCTCTGAACAGCCTCGGCAGACTAGTTCTCTCAAGCTGACCACTTTTCTACCAGAAATCCTCGTGGAGAATTTTCAATAAGTAATAATGTCTACCTTGTTACACATTTGATCATTCACATAGGTTTTCATTCATTCACCGTAGCATGGAGAAAAATAAAGGTTGCTTTAAAAAACAAAAACAGATTTCCTTTTAAAGGAAAAGCAAATGAACTTTGTTTAGAAAAATACAGTATGTTGGGCCATTTTGGTTGAAGGAAAATAGTCCTGATATGGGTCTCACATTACCTGTAAGTACCACAATGCTTTGCACAATGAAGAAGGGGCAAATTTTGAGCTTCCACATGACATTTCCACGTGGAAGA
The DNA here is from genome assembly GCF_007565055.1 of Rhinopithecus roxellana. NCBI lineage: Eukaryota > Metazoa > Chordata > Mammalia > Primates > Cercopithecidae > Rhinopithecus > Rhinopithecus roxellana. The sequence continues at coordinate 119,910,614 of NC_044563.1, read as the reverse complement.
AAGAAACAGTATTTACCGGGTGGTTGCTGGCGTTGAGAAATACCACAGAGTATTGTCTGAGCTCTGTGCAAAGGCAGCATCAGATCAGGAATGGCCAAGACACTTTTAAGGACAGATGTGGCTAATATTCAAGTCTCTGGCTACGCTGCAATACCTGTCACCACCTCTACAAGTGCACAAATTCATTTATGGTCCCAATCCATCTATATAAATATTTCGATAAACACAGACTGGCGTTGGTGATACTCAGGGGAGTGTGGGGACAGGGGGCTTCATACAATGGGGCAAAGGCCAGACACGGGGAAGTGCATCAGCCTTCCCAAAGCAGGTGTTGCCTGTGCCAGGTCTTCAAAAAGAAGTGTTTCAGAGAAAGAGAATTTCGGTTTATGTAAGTCAGGGAAACACAAAACAGCTGCACCATTTTGGGAGCAAGACTTTCATAGCAATATAATATAGAGGACACAGCCTGGTGGTTAACCACTCCCACCCTGTTAATCTGAAGACCTGGGTTCGAATCCTGGCTACATCATTTGTGCTAGCTGAATAAACTTAGGTAAGTTACCTAAGCACACTCTGACTTCATTTCCTTCTCTGGGACATAGAACAATGGTAGAGTCTACCTTGTAGTATTGTTATGAAGAATAAATGTGGCAATATATGTTACAAGTACCTGGACCATGAAAACTCATCGTGGTTAAGACAATCATAGGTCACTCATAGTGGTCACTCATAGTGATTAAGGTCACTCACAGTGGTTAAGACAATCACAGCCTGATTGTGACGCCTCTAGAGGAGCTTTCATAACAGAGCACAAAAGTATGGCTTTGGGCATTCTCTTTCCACTTTTAGTAGAAAAAGCTGGACCTAGCAGCTCTGAAGTGTGGTGTGAAGTTATTCAGGGACACTGTGTGCCTCATATTCCTTGCACCTTGTTATAGATGTTCCTTTGCCATCTTGCTTTCCCTAATGTTGTCGCAGCCAGAGTATATTGAAGCCAAATGGAATGAATGAACAGAAAAATCACAATGTCCTCTTTCTCTCTCCCCATAGCCAGTGCAGGGTCCCAGAAAACAGCCTAGGTTGTTACCTATCTCCACCCTTTTATGGGATCTAAGATCGTATACTGAAGCACTGCCAAAAGTTTGTGAAGAAAATGAGGGCATGTTTGGAATGGCTCATAGTATACAGGAGAAAACTCCAAGTGCCATCTTTACTGGGAGCAGAACATTATATTAGGTCTTAGCTCAGGTCCTCTAGAAGACAGAGCCCGAGGCAGGATTAAGGCAACAATACACTTTATGTGGGAGAACCAAGTCACAGGCAGTGAGGATGAGGGAAAACGGGAAGCAAAGATGCAAAGCAATACGATGTGCCGCATGACCACACTGGCTTCTGCTTTACAACAAGCTGCTGACATAGCCAGCCACTCTGCAGGTATGTATTCTTGGCATACAGGATACGCAGGGAAGGAATACACATTGTATTGGTCCATGAAAGAGAGGAGGGAAGGGAGTTTGTCTGCCCGAACTCCTCTCATCTCCTATTTTCCCTTGATCAAGATTCCCCACAGGAGGAATTAACTTGCCGGAGCTTCTGAGTTGCATCATCTGGCCCCCAGGATACCAGAGTCAGTGTACAGTGACCCCACTATGGCATTTTATTCAAGTCCAAAAGTTACTTGGTACTGATGAGATACAACCAAAAGTATGGAGGGGTCAAAGACTAACAGTGTATCACTTTACATTCTTTCCACTGGCTTGAAACCTATCAGAAGTACCCTTTCAAATTGCTTATATTGCTAATAGGATTATTATACATAAGAAACAATTATATAGGCTCATATAGACTAAACCTTTCTATTAATATCACGTCATACCTTCCCTATGCCACATTTGTCACACACATACACACACCCCACCTCAAAATGCATTCCTTTGAATAAAGGACTACTGTACCTCTAGGCAGGTACCTATGATGTTACATTTATCATCCAGTAGGTACAGAATCAATCTCTCTCTTTTTTTCTCTCTCTCTCTTCTCCTTCTCTCTCTCTTCTTGTAGGCTATCTAGGCAGTCTCTGTGGACTAGATCTAGTATAAGGATCTTATTAAAGCAAGATCCAAGCAACCAAGCAAAAGATTCTAGCTTCCAACATGAGGAGATCCAAGACACAGCCTGCACTACATCAGTGGAAGGCAATACCATTGAGCTATGAACATTCAGGGTTCTTGTTCTCCGTAGGGGAAACTCCTTTTCTAGTATTGGTATCCTTAGAGGCATTTGATGCACACCCTTTGCTAGGATAGTCTATATGCCAGTGAGTCACCTCCCATAGGTTCAGCTCATATATGATTCACACACATGAGAGCTTTGCTATTCCATCCATCCATCTGTAGGTTTTAGGAGAAAATAAGCAATCCTAAATTATTGGTGCTCACATGTGGTGGCTTTCTCTGAGACCTGGGCAGTCTACATAAGAAGGGCTGATAAGGGCTGTGGCTAGAATTGGGACTGAGAGTCATTTGTTTACTCACACAATCTGCATACAGTGAAGAGACAGGAGAAAGCAGGTCAAGGACTCTGAGAAGTTGTACAGGTTTATGTCTCAATAGCAGAACTAAGCAAGGAGCAGAGTCCGCCTGTTTTTCTGTTTTATATGCCTACTGTAAGACCATTCTGCCAATGATAGTGTTGGATCTGTAAGTCCTGCTGATAAATATACATCAGGGTAGCAAATGATAAGGGCATGAGATTTGAGGAAAGAGATGATATTATTTACAGAGTCATCCTCTGGTTTTATTCATACATTTTGTGAAATAGTCACCTGAATCAGAACTTTTTCTGAGAGGCTCACTTGACTATTTCTTTTGGTTAGCAAGGTACAAGCCTTCTTCTTTATCTTGACTAAGACTCCATAACTAATAAGTAACAAAATTGAGTCTTGAGCCCAGCCCAGTCTGACTCTAGAACCTATACTTTTAACCATTAATGTCAACTTATATTAGTCCTGACAAATAGATGTTAAATGAACACTGAATGCAATTAAATGGTGCCTTTTAATTGTCTTCTTTGAGACAGCATAGCATAGTGGTTCAATATTAATTCAATAGCTATTTATTAACTATTTATTAGATAAGAGCAAGGGTTCCTTTTTTTGAGACAAGCTCTCACTCTGTTTCTCAGGCTAAGTGCAGTGGCACAATCCTAGGTCACTGCAACCTCAATTTCCTTGACTCAAGAGATCCTTCTGCCTCAGTTTCCTGAGTAAATAGGACAACAGGTATGTTCCATTATGCCCAATTAATTTTTTCAATTTTTTGTAAAGATGGAGTCTTGTTATGTCGCCCAGGCTGGAGGAGCAGGGGTTCTCGATGAAGACCACTTATGTCTGTGCTGTCTAATATGGGAGCCACTACTAAAATGGGACTGTTGAACACTTAAATTATAGCCAGTGTAATTGGGGAGCTGAATTTTTAATTTTATTTAATTTAATTACACATAAATTTTTAAAGATACTCAATTCAATTATTAGAAACATTCAAGTATGTTTGAAAAAACAGGGGTATGTGAATCTACACCTTCAATAATAAATTTTACAAAAAGTATGGCTTTGGGCATTCTCTTTCCACTTTTATTAGAAAAAGCTGGACCTAGCAGCTCTGAAGTGTGGTATGAGGTTATTCAGGGACACAGTGTGCCTCATATTTTATCACCTGATAAAAAAAAGTATTTCAAGGGATAAGTGAGTGCCCACAATGAGATATCCAATAAATGTAAAATACATACCAGATTTCAAAGACTCATTACAAAAAAAAAAAAAAGGAAAGTAAGACTGGGCGTGGTGGCTCAAGCTTGTAATCGCAGCACTTTGGGAGGCCGAGGCAGGTGGATCACCTGAGGTCAAGAGTTTGAGACCAGCCTGGCCAACATGGTGAAATCCCGTCTCTACTAAAAATACAAAAATTAGCCAGGTGTGGTGGCACACACTTGTAATCCTAGCTACTCGGGAGGCTGAGGCAAGAGAATCGCTTGAACCCAGGAGACGGAGGTTGCAGTGAGCCAAGATCACACCACTGCACTCCATCCTGGGTGACAGAGGGAGCCTCTGCCTCAAAGGAAAAAAAAAATCTTATTAATAATTTTTATTGTTTATATGTTAAATTAATAATATTTGGGTTATATTGACTTGAATAAAATATCACAATTAATATCACCTCCCATTTCTTTTTCATCTAATGTGGATACTATAAAATTTAAAACAACATGATTGGCTAATACTGGCCTAGATTCAACTCCTAACTTTATCACATAAAAGTCATGTGCCTTAGCAAGTTATGGCAAGTTTTACCTTTTTTTGCCTCTGTCTCTAAGTCTATGAAATGGGACATAGTATCAGTGCATATGTAATGAGTTGTAATGATTAAGTCAGCTAGGGCCTAACACATGGTAATTTCTCAATAAGGGTTAACTATTATTACTACTAATGCTAATTGTATAAACATGCTATATATAATCTCAAAACTGATTTTATTATTTTAATGGAATTTCATTGGGAATAGACCTACAGGATTCAGAACACATATAAATATGAAGAGTGCTTTGCTTAATGTTTTAAGCATTAAAACAATCTTCATTTGGGCAAAGATTTTCAAGGGAGATTGTAGTTGTCATTTAGATTTAATAGCTAGAGAAACTTGGACTTTATTTTTTTCTGGCAGTGCCAGTGTCCCTCTGACATTGTGGGGATTTTTGTGCTGCTGCTACTTGTTTGCAATTTTTATTATATTTCAACAAAGAGCTTTGCTTGCTCGGAGCTATTGAAATTGTAAAGCAGCAAACATGATGGGGTGACTTATTTCATCCAATTCTCAATAGCCATTGCAGGTTTTTTGTCTCATTATGAAAAATGCCTGTTGAATTATAAGGTATTATTCACATTATCGTTGTCTGAATAGTTCCTTGAGGGAGAAAATTTGCAAGTTGAGAAAAAATAGCACAAGGACAGAGGATAGAGGGTAATGGGTATCTTCTTCTGGAGTCACCTGCCTCATAAAGGGTTACATACAATTCTCTTCCTAGAAACTGCCTATGCCACTTTTCCAAGCAATTCTCTAAATTAAGATAGCATTATTTTAGGCTTTTCAAAGACTTCCTAAATAACCACAAAATAAACTTTCTTGGCTATAGAAATATGGGGATTCATGTGCTATGGCAGGCTTTCAGATGTGGTTTCTGTGAGCAGACAGTCTACAGTTGGGTGGATAACACAAATACCTAAGCGTCATGTTAAGCCACAGAGGGATGCCAGGTCCAGCATCTGGCGTAGAAGGTGCTGCAGGAGCACAAAAGAGAGAGGCAGAATTCTGCAAGGAGGCAGAGGGAGCAGATCTCATCTCCCCTGAGAATGAGAACTTTGGGCAGGTCATTTTACCACAATGAGACTCAGATTTAGCACCTGTAAAAGAAAAGGTATAGACCAAGGTATCTCCAAGTTGTGACACTCCAGGAATCTTTTAAAGGGAGTCAGAACTGCCATAGATCATAGCCACTAGTTTTCCTTTTGTCTTTAAATTCCTTACTGATAAAAAAAAAAAAAAAAACAAAGACATTACATAATGATAAAGGGTGCAATTCAACAAGAAGACCTAGCTATCCTAAAGATATATGCACCTAGTGTTAGAGCATCCAAATTCATAAAACAAGTTCTCAGAGACTTACGAAGTAACTTAGATAACCACAATAATAGTGGGAGACTTAACACTACACTGATAGTATTAGACAGTTCATCAAGGCAGAAAACCGACAAATATATTCTGTACCTAAACTTAACACTTGACCAAAAGGACCTAAGAGACATCTACAGGACACTCCACCCAACAACAACAGAATATACATTCTTCTCATGTGCACATGACACATTCTAACTTTGACTGCACATTCAACCATAAAGCACTTCTCAGCAAATTCAAATTAAAAAACAACAACAACAACAACAACAAACTGAAGTCATACCAACCGTGATCTTGGACTACAGCACAATAAAAATGGAAATCAATGATAAGAAGATTGCTCAAAACCACATAATTACAAGGAACTTAAGCAACCTACTCCTGGCCAGGCACAGTGGCTCACACCTGTAATCCCAGCACTTTGGGAGGCTGAGGAGGGTGGATCACCTGAGGTCAGGAGTTCAAGACCAGCCTGGCCAACATGGTGAAATCTCATCTCTACTAAAAACACAAAAATTAACCTGGTGTGGTAGAGCCTGTAATCCCAGCTACTCAGGAGGCTGAGGCAGGAGAATCGCTTGAACCCAGGAGGTGGAGGTTGCAGTGAGCTGAGATCGTGCCACTGCATTCCAGGCTGGGTGACAGAGTGGAACTTTGTCTCAAAAAAAAAAAAAAAAAAAAGATCTGCTCTGAATGACTTTTGGGTAAACAATGAGATCAAAAAAATGACTTGAAATTAATGAAACAAAGACACAACATATCAGAATCTCTGGAACACAGCTAAAGCAGTGGTAAGAGAAAAGCTTACAGTACTAAATGCTTGCATCAAAATGTCAGAAAGATCTCAACTTACTGAACTATTACAACATCACATTTATGGGAACTAGAAAAAAGAAAGCACAAGCCAACCCCAAAGCTAACAGAAGAAATTTGCTTTTAAATTACCAGCACTCATAAGAACTCACTCACTATCCTGAGGACAGCATCAAGGAGATGATGCTAAACCATTCATGAGAAACCAGCCTCACAATCCAATCACCTCCCACCAGGCCACACTTCCAACATTGAGGATGACAACTGAACAGGAGATTTGAGTGGAGACACAGATCCAAACCATATCAGAAGGTAATGAAGAGACCTTCAGAGATAGGTCATTTTTCAGATAGCAGGCCTGAATGGGGTGCCTGTAGGTAGCAAAAGGGAATCAAAGTATGACAGGCTCTTTAAAGCCAACTTTCAAATTGATCCAGCTTGAAATGGCAGGCAGATACATGAAGATGAATTTTGACTCCTCACAATTTGGAAAAAGAATAATTAACGGAATCAGACTTTCCCGAGAATGAAGTTCTTGACTACATTTATCTTAGTTTCTATATACCTGGTGCCTGATATAATACTCGGCTCATGATTGATGAGCATGAAGGAGGTCTTGAATTATTCTTGGATAAAAACATAAACTTTCCTCTAGGCCAGAATGAATCATATGTAATTGACATTGTCCCTCCTAAATCTCCCAAAACCTGTTTAATATAGTATGCAGTCATTGCTGCTTCCAGTGATGCCCTTTATTTAAATGCATAGAACTTTATATTCAGTAACAAACTTAAAAAGGCAATCAAGTTCTCAGAACTAAAAATCAAGATGTAGTATTGACCCATGATTTGACAACGGAATGAAATGTTTATAATATAATAATAGTTATTATTTTGAATATAAAGAATTAGAGTGTATGGGTACAAAGGTGTGGTTCCTTTTCTCGCCCATTATAAGGGTCACAGCTGGCACTTCTGTCATAAAAGACAGGAGAGAAACATAGTAAATTTATTTAACCAAAGTTTTGTGTGATACAGGAACCTTCAGAAATGAAGACCCAAAGACCTAGAGAAAACTGTCTGCTTTTATGCTTGGTTTCAACGAAGAATGAACAACCATGCAGCAGTGTGATTGACAAAAGGATCTGATCTAATGGTAATAGACTGAGAAACCCAGCAAGGCCTGTATGTCCAGATTCTTCTTGGTCTCTCTGCATAGCATTCCTTCCTCCTAGGTATAGGGCACAACCCCTGTGGAATGAGGGTCTTCAAGGGAGAAGGGAGAGAGTGACCTTGCTAGGTTTTATGTCTTGCTTTAGGGGAGAGGAGTTCTAGTATCTATGGCCCGCCTTGGAGGAGAGGAATTCTGGTTTCTATGACTCACTTTAGGGGAGGTGGAGGGATGGGAAAATGAAGGGCAGGAGAAGGTCAGAGAGAGACTTTGTTTCTCAGGCTGCTTCTGGGCCTTCCAATCTCCTTTTGTTTCATGTATTCAGCATGCCAAAGTGTCAAGTGTCATACTTTGGAGTATCATTTTCTGAGCCCCAGAAAGAGAAAAGCTAAAATGGCTCATAATCCCACCAAGCAGATGTTAAAGGTTTACACATTCAAGTTGAGGGGATTTGAACAGTGGAAATGGTTCAAACATAAAAGCAAAAGCTTCCTTTTACATCTCTGTTACTTATATCAAATATGATTTTGTGTAATTGTTAATAGGATAAAACGGTTAAAATAGAGACTGCTCAGGATAATCTGTGAGCCATAGTCAGTCAAAATTCACAAGTTCAGCCATGCACAGTTACTATTCAAGAGTGGTCAAAGCACAGTCCAAGGAATTTACAGCTTCAGGGTAATTCTCATTCTAAAAGTAAACTGAATAATGTAACATTCCTATAAACTGAATTGAGCTTTAATTATGTTTAACTATGTTATCATCTACTCTAAATATCATGAAGTCTCAGCTGCTAAGTCTTCAAACTGGTACCACCGTCTCCCTCCCTGCACCCAGCCACACACACAGACACTCACATCTCTGCAGCTGGCCCAGGGGGAAGCTCTACTTCCTCCTATTCTCTGTATAATGACTTTACTGGAGCCACTTTCACTTTCCCTGGTGATATTAGGGAAACTGGGACAAGAAAATCATCTCCTCTTGATCATAGGGTTGTATAAGTATTCCAGATTTCATCTGGACACTTTGTATTATAAATGAGACCCTTGAGGCCCCGAGAGGTTATGTAACTGTCTCTTTACAGTCACCCAGCTAGTTAGTTAGAACCTTGCCTTGACCTAACCCTGACTACCAGCCCAGTGCTCTTTCTATCAGATCACACTAGAAAAACATCCGGCTGTTTCGGTTAACACACTATACCCATGCTTGCTGGAAATAGTGCAGACCGACAGCTCCATTACTTTTCTAATAGCTAATGCAGTTTCTCGTGAAAGCATATTCCTCTCTCTAAAAGTAAATTAAATAGCATAATCTTTCCATAAACTGGATTTAGTAACATATTCTCTATGATAAACAACATTCAATTGGAATCACCTCCTCTGTCATGTGAAATTGAAGTTTATTTTTGATGTGTTATCTGTTGATAACGATTGACTATAAATGTAGGACCATTTAGTAAGCAAATAAACCACTCAGTTAGGAAGTAACATAATACACAACAATTTTATGAATCTCTTTTCATCTTGCCTTTCCACTGTTTTGGGAGAATTAAAGAGGACATTGAAAATGCATTAGGTAAATTGTGATATTAACAATGCCATTTAAATTGTTGCCAAGATTTGTGAAAACACAAAGAATAAAACATACCTTGGGACTGCAAATAAAAGTCTAAGAAGATGGTTTTCCAACAGAGCTTCCAAGGGCATAAACATCTAAAGGGTTAGCAGGGGGAGTGTTGTTGTAGGTATCTTGGCCAGACCCCTACACAGCCAGAGCAGCTCCATTTGGGGTGTCTGCATTTTGTGTTTGAATCCTACAGGTTTCATCTGAAGAAAGGGCTCCAAGACAGGCAAGTAGGCAGGCAGGAAGAAGAGAAAAAAGAAAGGAAAAGATTGAAAAGCTGTGTCTTTATCTTTGCCTTTCAGGTAGAAAAGCAAACAATTTGTCTAACTTCAGCCCAATCCCCATCTTTATTTCATTGTAGTAGCATAAACATTGTCAAACTGATTTGGACAAGCACTACTAGATATTAAACATCTATCAAGTGACCATAATTAAATAACGTATTACTGATAAAATTATAGACAGACATATTAATGGAAGAGAATATGAATCTGTGAATCAAGTCAAAATACATGTGAGTATTTAGTCAATAGTAAAAGAGGGTTTTAGGCTGGGTGTGGTGGCTCACACCTGTAATCCCCACACTTTGGGAGACTAAGGCAGGAAGATCATCTGAGGGCAGGAGTTTGAGACCAGCCTGGCCAACATGGTGAAATCCTGTCTCTACTAACAATACAAAACTTCTCTGGGAGTGGTGACATGCACCTGTAATCCCAACCACTCAGGAGGCCGAGGTATGAGAATTGTTTGAACCTGGGAGGCAGAGGTTGCAGTGAGCCAAGATCGTGCTACTGTGCTCTAGCTTGGGTGGCAGAGTGAGGCACTGTTTCAAAAAAAAAAAAAAAAAAAGATTTTCATAATGTTGAAACAATTGACTAAGTCATGGGGTAGGGTGCACAATTAGATATCTATTAATTATTATATACACACACACTGAGAGAGAGAGAGATGATAAGGAATTGACTCACACAATTATGGAGGCTAGAAAGTTCCAAGATCTGCAGTTGGCAAGCTGAAGACCTATGAAAGCCGGTGGTGCAGTTTCAGTTGAAATGCCAGTGGATCCAGGAAAAGCTGATATTTCAGTTGGAGTCCAAAGGCAGGATAAACCAATGTCCCAGCCATAATGCAATCAAGTAAGAGGAAATTCCCTCTCATGTAAGGGAGGTTCAGACTTTTTGTTCTTTTCAGGCCCTCCACTGATTGGATGAGGTCTACTCACATTAGGAAGGACAACCTGTTTTACTCATTCTACAGATTCAAATGTTAATCTCATCCAAAACACCCTCACGTACATACTAAGATAATCTTTGACCAAATATTTGGGCACTTTGTGATCTGTCAAGTTGACACGTAAAATTAACCATTATGACTGTCAACATGAATTTCAGGTTAACTAAAGATTTGAAAGTAAAAAGAAAAGTAAAACACAAAGGAATTAATATAGATGAATATTCCTCTATTTCTTGGTATTCTCAGGCCTTTTAAGTTTAGATACATACAAAATACTATAAAGAATAATATTAAGAAATTTAGTTACATAAACATTGAACTATAGGAATAATTTATACCTTTTAATTTGCTTTATTGGTATTCAAACTTTTTAAAGTCAAGGAATTCTGGAGAAGAAAGTATTACCTTCAGCTTCTAGCAATTATTTTCTCAGCTTTTCTGTCAAGCATGAGCCAACCAACTCCAATATCTTATTCCTAATATTCTAAAATGACTGGATTGGGAAGGAGGTATGTAGGGTGTCAAAAGAGTCATTCCTGCTTTTAAGGTGAATGATCAACTCCTTAGCTATGTTGATGTGAACAAAAAGAACAGTATCAAACATTCTAGAACTTGTCCTAACCTAAGCTTATGTGTGATTCCTTTCATTTTCATGCTCCCTGCAACATATGGTATGTAATTATTTCCTAATCAGCATATAAATTTTAAGTTCATCCTAAAGTCTACAAATTCTTGCCAGAAAACAAATCTATAAACAAGGCGTTATGCAGCATGTAAACTGCGTTATAAAGTTGTGGGCGGGCTTATTGACAGGCCTGCTATAACCACTTGCTCCTAATGCCTGAACATAATTTGTATGGTATCTTAAACTGAGTGACCATTTTTGCAAGCAAATGGCTGAAATTCTGAACTTGATCCATAGAAATTTATTTTATGGAGCATTTATATACAGTGATATAATTTGCAATGTGCTTTAATGGCCATTCTTGTAGCCATATAAACTGCCATCAAAATTTGCAAAAATTGCACCTAATTTGAGTGGCATTCCTCTTCATTTTAGATGTTATTACTTCATGAGGAAAGAAAACATTTTTTTTTTTTCTTCTTTTTGCTCTTTTGGTATTTGATCAAGCAGCATTATTCCTAGTAGATCTGCCACAGACAGCTATGCAAATTGGGACATGAGTCACACAGATATGATATAAATGGCACCTTAGTCTAAACTTACGCAAAGTACTGTCTTCAAAACTGATTATGGCAACCAACCCTCTTCATCAACAATACATTGTGTAATGTGAGAAGCTTTAATCCAAATTTCTCCTCAGTGTCTATTTGCAGAAGGGAGGGACTATTTGGTGGTATGTTGGAGCCAACTCAAACTGGCTTATGCCGAACGTGCACCTCTTTTCCCAGCTTTATGTTCCATGATATTTTGTGAATAGCTTCTGATAGACCATGGAAGATACATATGCACCATGGAAATTTGCAATTGCTACAAATTAAGGCTTTTAAAATGTTTCCTCCCTGACTGCTGATCATTAAATACTTACCAGCATACCCCTGGACTCTGTAATGGAGGCCTGGACCAACACCTCCTGGTCCCTCCCATGTGTCTATTTTTGCCAATGTTATAGTGGGCAGAACCACTAGGTGGGAGAAGCCTGACTCTTAATGACTACATGGAACAAACCTTCTGCCCCCAGTGACCTGCACTGGCTGTGACCTGAATAAGATATAAACCATTATTATATTTAGCCATAAAAGCTTGGAGATTACATTATAGCAATTAGCATCCTTGGACTAATGCTGTCAGTTAGCAATAACACTGATAATGGAACTTCGGAAAAAACTGTCTAAAGTAATTCATGTCTAAAATAATAAGGATTTTTCTATTATGAGAAGTGTCTAGACTCAATGCCTCAGAAGAGCAAGATAATTTTACATTGAATATAACTAAATCAAATATATAAATCTTGGTTATCCCTATCAAGCCTTCTTGATGACTCTCAGGATGTCATTAAGCAGAGTCTTTAAGTATGTAAGACAGTGTTGATCTCCTATCCCAAAGCTAACTCTTACTTTTCCCTCTCCTAGAAAAAAATGCAACAGGAATTCAGCACAAGTGTACAATAGAAGAGTAATATTCAAATGAAATTTAAAATATGATGAAAATTAGCACCTGTTATTTTGAATCAAAATCACAGGTACTTTTTTGGAATAACACACCATCATTGCTTGTTGAATGTTTCCCTTTTATCTCAAAAAAGATTTTTAAAAACATCATCCATAAAATGATTTAATTTTAATAGAATAAGCAATTTTATTCAATAAAATGTTTCTGTGGCATAAACTCTGATATGCAATAGTCTTCAAATATATAATTCATAAGTGTTTAAAGGCAATTAAACCTCAAAGAACTGCTCCCCTAGGAGCACAAGGAGAACAAGAGAAATTCAAATATATTCAACCACTACTTTCTGACACTTTCAAATTACATTCTTTTATTTGCATTTAGTACATTTCCTTGTGGCTCATGTAGCCATATTTATTTTATTTTAAGAACACTTTTTTATTTAGAAGTGTTTTAAATTTACAGAACAGTGGCAACGTTTGTACAAAGTATTTATATATAGCCCTACACAGTTTCCCCTATTGTTATTGTTCTAAGCTACCAGGACCCCTTTGTCACAAGTAAGAAATCAACATTAGTACATTACTATTAACTTAACAGTTTATTCAGATGTCATCATACTATTAACAGTGTATTCAGATGTCATCAGTTTTTTCCTCAATGATATTTTTATGGTCCAGGTTCTCATCCAGGGTACCAGGTTACATTGAGTCAATATCTCCCTAGCCTCCTCTGATCTGTGACACTTTCTCAGAAACAATAAGTTTTCTTGTTATTGATGACCTGACAGTTTTAAGGAGCACTGATCAAAGATTTTGCAGAATGTCACTCAGTTTGGGTTTGATCAACATCTTTCTCATGGCTATCCTGGAGTCATGAGTTTTTGGAGAAAGAACACGGAAATGAAGTGCCATTCTCAGTATAGCATGTCAAGAATGCGCACTATCAATATGACGTATTGCTGATGATAACTTCGATCACCTTGATGAGACAGTATTTGCCAGGTCTCACTACTGTGATTTTACCCTATGACCTAGTTCTTCCCACGTTCTACTCTTTGAAAGCAAGTTAGTAAGTGCAGCCCACACTCAATGGGGGCTGAAGAGAGGGATAAGAAGAGGTGAAGAGGAACTAAGCTCTACTTCCTGATAAATTATTATACATACATTATTTGGAATTCGTTTGTAAAGAAGATTAATCTCTTCTCTCTCATTTATGTATGTATCCAATCATTTTTATAGCATCATGGACTCGTGGCTATTTATTTTGTGATTTAAATTATAGCCCAATATACTTACTTTGTTGCTAAAATCATTCCAGCTTTGGCCATTGGGAGTACAATAATCCCTCAACATCTGCAAGGAATTGGTTCTAGGACCACTGCAGATACCAAAATCCATGAATGCTAAAATCCCTTATATAAAATGGTGTGGTATTTCTATATAACTTACACACATTATCCCGTATAATCTAAATCACCTTTAGATTACTTATAATACCTATTACTAATGTAAATGATATGTAAGTGGTTATTATATTGCATTGTTTAGGGAATAATGACCAAAAAAGTTCTATATACATGTTCAGTACAGATGAAACTGTCCCTTTTTCTCCTGAAAAATTTTTGATCCATGGTTTATGGAATCCATGGATGTGGAACCCATAGATACAGAAAGCTAATTGTACTCACTTTACTTTTCAAATATACATTTCTGTTAATAAATACTTTTGAAGGCTAGAAAAGTCCCAATCTTTCATTTTTAGAAATAACAAAAAAATGGAAAATTTTTGCCTTATTGGAAATGCAACTTACGGAGTCATGATGACCAACAGATAAAACCAGGGTAATTTATTTTTTAGCTTTGTGTTTCCATAATTAATAAGCAGAGTCAAATGAACCCCTGGCTATTTTATCTGTGATAATTATTCAAATTGGGACAAAGTTATAATAAAACTTCTGGGGATACGTTGCACATTTTTCTAGAATTATTTATTCAAAGTAGTAGATTAAAACTGTATTTTATGGCACTAAGAATAAAATGCAACACAATTGGGGTGGGAAGTAGGCACAATATTTAAATGGAAAGGCATCATTTTTCAAAGTGTTTTTCCACACTGCAAGTCACATCCTATTAGTGGATCATAAAACCCAAATTTAGTGGATCTCAATCAGCAACTATTTTTCAAAAAAATTTCAATAAGTTAGAATACAAAATATCAAAGTACATGTATAAGTCACACACACATAGATATGGATATATGGAAATACATATCTATCTCTAGATGAATGGATAGAGATTCATTTTAAGGAACTGGCTCATGTGACTAGAGAGGCTGGCAAGTCCAAAATTTGCAGGATAGGCCACAGACATGGGGAAGAGTTGCTGTTGCAGTCTTCTGGCCAAATTTCTTCTTGCCCGAGGACAGTCAGTCTTCTTTCTATTGAGACCTTCAACTGATTGGATAAGGCCCACCCACGTTATGGCCAATAATCTGCTTTACACACAGTCTACTGATTTAAATGTTAACCTCGTCTAAAAAAACCTTCACAAGAACATGTAGAATGTTTGACCAAATATCTTAGTGCCGTGACATAGCCAAGTTGACATATAATACTAACCACCATAGCACATATCATAAGGTAATAGGAGGTGTACCCTATGAAAATTTTCCTTTCCTAGGCCATGGATGGCTATTATGTTCTATTCTAATGTTACTAGCTTCAGTGCCTGCCCCAGTGCCTTGTACAGAGTAGGCACACAATGAATATTTGTTAGACTAAACCACTTTCATAGACAGAAATAAGAATGGCTGTCTTTTTTTTTTTTTGAGTGACTCCAATCATTGGCATTTTATGTATACTGTTTCATATTCTTATAACAATTTTGCAGATCAGGAATTATTATTTCCTAAATCAGAAACTGATACTCAAAGAAGCTGGGCACCTTGCCTGGAATAAACAACCAGTAAACTATAGGAATTTGAACCTAAGACTCTGTCTTGGTTCAAAGCACATTTCTTTACTGTATATCATGAATAGAAAATAAGGCCTGATGCCTGTGCCAACTCCAGTCCATTTTTTTGATAAGCAATGTTTCCACTTCTGTCTCTGAGAAGAGAGCCATGCCATGGAGGAGAATGAGGCATGCACCTTTGAAATCTGGACTCCACATTATATTGTGTTTCAAAAATGAACTGTGAGATGCAATTTATCTAAGGTCATTGTTCAATGATAAGGAGAGAATTTAAAATTCACCAATTTTTGGCACTGACTATGAAATTGCACTGTTTATTTCTTTCAGGATCTCATTAGCGTTTCATGTAAGTCATCTAGTTGGATGTGGAAAGACAAGATTGAGAAATATAACCTTGTCTGGTGAAAGACAAGGGAGATAAAATGACATTTTTGTGTGTTTTTCAAATCCATCACAATGTCTTTGGCACAACCCCTTCTTTATACACAGTGGTTAAATCTAATGCTTTCTTTGGACTCTGTGCTTCAAGGCCAACTTATAAAAAATTATTTTAGTAGTTCAGAAGAAAAAATAATAATACCTGTGCATGGGATCTGAGACACACTCACCTTATCTCAAATCCAATTCCACCGTAAGTTACTAGGATATTTCTTTCAAGCCCTATGAGATTTTTTTCCTCTCTTTGTTAAAGCATAAGAATTAATAACTATTTCATCCTGCATATCTCCTCCTAAGAGATGGCTTATAAATATGAGAGAACCATAGTAGTTTCCCGGGAAAAGGGGGTTATCTGCAGCCACACTTTTGTATCATTTTCTTCTTCATTTCTATTCTGTGCTCTGAAAGAGTTTGTCGTTTTCTTGTCTACAAAATGTGGGATTCACACTGCATGTTCTCTGTGCTAAACACAGAACATTTTAGGCAAATTCATTCACCTCCTGAAATCTATGAAGGCAAAGGTTTTAAGCACAAACTTATAATCCATGTAATGCATTATTTTTATTAATATAGTAATAGCCAAGCAGAGAATGTTGGTTGAATTGTTCAAAGATCCCCAAATTTTCAAATATAGGTCATTGTAGTGGCTACTTGCACACTTTGAGAGTTTAACAATTTTGACATCTTAGATGATCACGATAGAAAGCACTTTTATGTAAATGACTGATTATTTTATTTCTTCATCTGCACTGATTTATGATATGAAAATATTATTAAAGTTAAAGTCATTATCACTTGGGAATCTTACCTTACTATTTTCCATTTCATTTTCTTTTTTTCTTTTTTTTTTTTTTTTGAGATGGAGTCTCGCTCTGTCGCCCAGGCTGGGGTACAGTGGCCGGATCTCCGCTCACTGCAAGCTCCGCCTCCCGGGTTCACGCCATTCTCCTGCCTCAGCCTCCCGAGTAGCTGGGACTACAGGCACCCGCCACCTCGCCTGTCTAGTTTTTTTTTTTTTTTTTTTTTTTGTATTTTTTAGTAGAGACGGGGTTTCACCGGTTAGCCAGGATGGTCTCGATCTCCTGACCTCGTGATCCGCCCGTCTCGGCCTCCCAAAGTGCTGGGATTACAGGCTTGAGCCACCGCGCCCGGCCTTCCATTTCATTTTCTTTAGAAAATCTAAAAAAAAAAAAAAAAAAAGGTTCAATGAACAACGAAGAAAAAACGTGGATGCCAATTAAGTCAGTAACAATGCTATTAACTGGCAGAGAAAAGGCAGTGTTTCCCCAAGTATATCTGTTTACACAGGTTCCTGATGCAGCAGTCTTCACAGAGGGCTATGAGGTGATGATTCATTTTGGAACCTCACTCTGTGCCTCCAAAATTGTCACATCTCCTGTGTATTGTCCTTCACAAACATGTAAAAGGAAAAGAGGAGGATTTTGTCAACTTCACTGAATTTGTTCATAAAACAAAAATATGAAAGTGATGTCCTCATCCGTGCAGTTAATATTCCTCTGAGATGAACCTCACACACAAGTGATGGGGGAATTATTATCTGAGGTATTTGAAACAAGATTGCACAGAGCACTTCTGAAATAATTTGTAATAAAGGAAGACACGCTAGGTAGAGCGGAATGTACAGAGTATTCTATTTGTTCTTTTGTTCATCTGCAGCTGCCTACTTTATAATTTAGATTCATCCCTTCAAAGTCAAGATCTGAAAATAATAGTCATGATAATCAGGAATGGCTCCCAATTATCTTAAAATTTTCTTGAAGTTATACTAACAAGCCATGTATATATTATCTCATTTAAAAAATTACAGCTGTATTGTAAAATAGCTAAAGATAAGGTTACCATTTTTGTTCCCATTTTATAATGTCCAAAGAAGTTAAATGAAATTAGTTCAAGGTTACAAAGTTGGTTCTAGTGGTAAAACTGGGCTTAGTGTTTAACCTTCACTTCCTCCAATAGGGCACTCTATCATACCTCAAGACCACTCAAAGCCTATGTACAAGATGGTCTAACCCTGAAAGGTCTTGGTACTTGTGTCACCCTGGGTGAGCGCTCAGCACTTTTACTTTGTAGAGTTTCCAAAACCATTATGGGAATGCAGAAAGGAGCAACCAATCCAGATTGAAGAGTGCCTCCCTGAAAGACATAACCTCCGAACTGAGTCTCAAAGCACATGTAGGGGTTACTAAAGGAAAAAAGCATGGGGAAGGGAGAAGAGGACTAGTGCGTAAGTAGAGGCAATGACATATTTAAAGGCCCATGTACATGAAAGATGATGTTTTATTTGGAGACTTAAAACTTATCGAAAGAGAAAAAGAATAACAAAGAATAAGCTTTCTTTCCATGGCATCCATCTGTCACGTAGAGCGTATACTGTGTGTGCCTCACTTCTTGCCATTAGACTACAAGCTCCAAGGGGACAAAAGCCCCACCTCTCCTATCTTCATATTCCACAGAGCACTTCACAGATCAGGCACTCAATAAATTTGATGAATAGGACAACGAGCAGTGTGATTTAAACAAGTCTTAACTCCACTAAGTCTGTTTCTCATCCATTAAATAGGGATAATAATAGTGTTTTCTAGGTGTCTCTATATGAGGATTAAATGAGGAAATTCCTGTAGAGATATTGCAATAGTGCACAGAACACAATAAGAACTTAATTTATCTAAGCTAGTGTTTATTGTTAATATTGGTGCATGTGCTTGTGTTTAAGGTAAGATTCAATATGAACTGAAAAAAATCACTACTCAAAATTGAAATCAATATGGAAGCCTCTGTATGAATCA
Source organism: Rhinopithecus roxellana (assembly GCF_007565055.1). NCBI lineage: Eukaryota > Metazoa > Chordata > Mammalia > Primates > Cercopithecidae > Rhinopithecus > Rhinopithecus roxellana. The sequence continues at coordinate 119,891,695 of NC_044563.1, read as the reverse complement.
GTGAGAGTCTCCTTTAATCTCTCTTCCCATCTCTATAACTTTGGAAGATGTTATTTTTGTACATCTTTTCAACATAAGTACACAATCAAATAAGGGGCCAGACACATGCTGTCATCTGACCTCTTGACACACTATACCTAGGTCGATAACAAAGAGAAGCTTTTAGTTCTTCTAGAAGAATATTCTATAGTGAAGGTGGTTGAGAAGTATGTATTCTCTCTTCTGTAGAACAAAGAGATCATTTGGTATTCTTTTAGGCAGAAGTAGGGAAATACTTCATTTGTGGTGAAAAAGTAAGTTTTATTTAGAGGTGGTGCATTATACATAAGTGTGTATGTATATGTGTGTGTGTCTGTGTGTGTGTGTGTTTATGTTTACTTTTAAGCTTCAAAGCCCTAATCTTGTCAGAATCCCAAACAAGCAAGAAATAAACCTTGATAGAAATAAAACATATTTATTTTATTTTTGAAATTCTATATTATTCACTGAGCTTTTTTCTCTGGGTTAAAGATATTATTTTATTAATATGAATTGATTACATTTATTGAGTTTTTACTGTATCATTATCTGATTTGATCCTCATAATGGATCTAGGAGATGAGTAATCACCCAATGGGTTCTCCCTGCCTGTTGCACAGAAAAAAAAATTCACTGAAGCTATGATACTGCAGTAAAGAAAGAATTTAATTAACACAAGGCAGCCAAGCAGAAGGATGGAAGTTATCACTCAAATCAGTCTCCCTAAGAACTCACAGGCTAGGGTTTTTATGGATAATTGGTGAGTAGGGGGCGAGGGAATGAGTACTGCTGATTGGTTGAGGATGAAATCATAGGGGTGTGAAAAATGGTCCTCATACACTAAGTCCATCTCTGGGTATGGGCCACAGGACTGGGTAAGTTATGAGTCATGAGTCACAGGTCCAGGCCTGTTGCCAGATGCAAAAATCTAAAAAGCATCTCAAAAGATCAACCTTAGGTTCTACAATAGTGATGTTATCTATAGAAGAAATTGGGGAAGTCACAAATCTTGTAACCTCTGGCCACACGACTCCTGAGCTGTAAGGGATTATAGAAACTATGCCAACATTTTAGCAGAGTTCAGGCTCCTTCCATAATCCTAATCTCATGGCTTTTCATTAGTTTTTGGTCCCTGAGCAAGGAGGGAGTGAGTTTTAGAGAGGGAATATTATCACCCTTCTTCCAAGTTAAACTATAAACTAAATTCCTCCCATGGATAGCTTGGTCTATGCCCAGAAATGAGTGAAAACAGCTAGCCTATGACACTAGAGGTAAGAAAGAGTTAAGCCATGTTAGATTTCTCTCACTGTTATATCTTTGCAAAGGTGGGTTCAGTTAGGTACTGCTATTAATCCCATTTACAGTTAAGAAAACCTGGACTCAAGAGATTAAATAATTTGCCCAAGATCACACAGCTAGAAAGTTGCAGGCTGGGATTTAAGTCCAGCTGTTAAATTCCAAACTTAATACCTTTAATCATTGCACTCCACTAGTAGAACTATCAACAAATGAATAAATAAACACACGAGCTCAGACTCTCCTTAGGTGGGGCTTCCTGAAGCTACTGTGGGGGATAGGGGTGTGGTTCTCAAGCCAATGGAGTTATGTTCCCAGGAAGATTATGGCTGCCTCTGCTGCATCATCCAGGTCACCAGGGAAGAGGGGAGAAGCCAGCAGTTACAGGCTTCATGCAGCTCCTTTGCAGCCCAAAAGGCCTGTCTCACTCCCATTGTGCCCCGTCCCAGCTGCACCAAGTTTATTTCCAGGCAGCAGGTGAACAGGGCTGAGAACTTGCCCCAGGCTACCAGTCTCAAAGCTGAGAAAGCAAGCATGGTTTTCAGGTTTCCCATCTCCCCATCTGCTACAGGTTCTGTGCTGTGTCTGCATTCCAATTCACCCCCCTCCACACACACACACACACACACACACACACACACACACACACACACACACACACACACACACACACAGATTCTGTCCAGGAAACTTTGTGTTCAGTGAAAATTGTTACAAAGTTCAGCTAGAAGTTCCTTTCTCCCTGTGGTCTTTTCCCAGTTCCTCTGGCAGCCCTCCCCAAGGACCTCTGTGAGACAGTCAGAAATGACTGCCCTTGGGACATAAAGACCCCACAAGGCTCATCCCTCTGCTTCTTCTACTCCTGTATTTTACTCAGCTCACTAAATTTGTCTCAGCTCCAGGTAAGATCAAATCCTTCTCTCATGATCTGGACCTTCAGGTTCCCCAGTGAGGGTATGTGTTTGGGGGCAGACAATCCCCCTTTCACACTTTCACACTTGGGACAGTTTTTCAGCTGTCTCCAGAGGCCTGCAACAGCAATCTGCTTCTTTCAAAGGGTCTGTGGAATCTCTCAGCTTTCCTGGTATGTTCCTGCAGTAGTTCTTGGAGCAAAAATTCACTATGTGAGTTTCCACACACTGCTCTGTCCATCCAAGTGGGAGCTACAAGTTAGTCCTGCCTCCTATCCACCACTTCGTAAATGAATAAATGAAAAATTCTGACATGACCAATTCTCTTTTTTTAATGACATGATTCTTATGAAAGTCTAATTTTGTAAATTATATTTATTTTTTCCTGTTACAAAGTTAAATACCTAAGGCTGTTCCTTCAACAGGATCATGATGTAGCAGGCATGCTAATACAATCAAATCAACATAACCACAAGAATATTGACTCCAATTAAACCAGCATAGCTTGTCAAAGGCCACTGGTTTCTCAAGGGCCTCAAAGATTCTCAGTAATAGGTCCCTCCTGTTTTTGAGCAGAAGCAAGAAATAAATACTCCTTTTGACAAGCACACAATCATCTCAGAACTCCAGGTTCCTGTTACTAATCACCTCTCCTTCAACTCAAATCCCCTTTATATACTAATTTAGAATCTCTGTGTCCTTTTCTATCATCTACTCAGACAGCAAACTGCCTAAACTACAAAGGGAAAAGTCTATGGTCCTCTAAGAGTTTACCTTGCAAGTAAGACCAACATTTTCTTGGGGAAAGAAGCCAAATAAAGCCAAGAGTTTGTATACATCTTCCAAATATCCTGAGCTACAGCAAAGAAGAAAGGGTCAGAAAGAAGATTCTCTCTGCTGGTAAGTCTGAAACAATCAGATTCATATGTGTCTTTGTGTATTCATATGAATATCTTTTCTTGAATAAATGAGCTTTAAATTTAGAAAACTTTCTGGTCTATATTAAGCATATTAAAATTTTATCTTTTTGAAGGCTGATTTCCACCTCCCACCTCCTACATCTACCTCACATAAATTTAGAGTAGGTGAGGCTCACCCCAGCAGTGAGAGGAAAGGAGTGAAGCGATTTTGAGAGGGTGAGCTAGATGCTGCCCCTCTTGTTGTACTTTGCCTGGGCCCAGGGCTACATGTTGGACAACTCCAGAGTGTGCCATTCACATTGCACTCTTTGGAGGCCAAAGCAACCCCATCTTGGGTGCTAATCTACCACGCTGACTTCAGTTAACCCCTGTTCTGGGAAGGCCTCTAAGACTTCCAGTTTATCTATTGTTCCTTGTGTAAGAGTAGGTACTTACCATAAATTCTGCCCTTAGGTCAAACAATCTTGATGCGTTTATACTTCAGTCATCCTACACATCCATTCTGAGTCACCTTTCTCTATGTTATACAAGCCCTGGGTCTGGAGAGTAATGGCGTGGGATCCACCATCCTGTCTTACCTACACCTGAGACACTGACATGGCTTCTGTTTGTAAGTCCGTATTAAATGTCTCTTTTTGAGATACTAAATATGTCAGCCTCTTTCTTCAGCCTCTCAACTTCCTGGGAGTTTGGGGGTAGGTTTGCACATACCTGCCCACTGCAGAACACACTCTGTGTGGATGTGACTAACGCCCTTGGAGATGTGCAATGTGACTGGCTTGTCATGGCCTGTCTTAAACCAAATTGGGAAACAGATGAAGTGTGTCATAGCCCCAACCTACCTTTTACTCTATTTCCTTCTTTCACTTGGTGGTGGTCCTTCTCGTGTTGCCCCTTCCTCCCACCCCAAGCACCTTCTCAGATGGCAAGGTAGTGTGTATGTGGTTGCTATGTGCAGTCAGCCCGTGTGATTGGTCTACCCCTGACTCCATGCTTTATGAGCGCAAGACCTTGGGCAAGTTAATTCACTTCCTTTTGTTTCAGGTTCCTGACTGTAAGATGAAGCCAAGAGTATTTTTCACCTCATAGGGTTACTGTGAGTACTAAATGAAGTCAGGCATGTGAAATGTGTAGCCCTCAGAATGTGTTTCACTACTTTTACTGCTATTATCATTATCACCACTGCCATTCGATTGCCCAAAACCCAATACCCAAAGCACAGGAGGTCTTGTTCACCCTCTAGTAAAGGTAAGAAGAGATGTTAGTCAGCTCAACAGGGTCTCATAGATTATGAAACCCCAATCCTTCACTTCAAATTAGTAGACTGGCAATACAGAGATAAAAGGAAATTCTCCAAATCGCATAGCTAGTTGTAGATGAACTAGAAACAAGAACTGGAGTCCCCTGCCTCCCAGTCCAGTACATTTTTCACAGCATCAAACATTTGATTAAACTTCCACGAGACCAGCAGACTTCAGCTATCTAATCTTCAATCATGAACAATTTCAATCAGGCATATGTATCTGGATGATTATAATCAGCTACTAGGAAACAAAGTCCTGATTGATCAACTCATTTTCATCCTCTTCTCCCTAACATGAGGTTAATGAGACAAACATCTTTGACTCATGAATTCTGAGCAGTAAGAGGCAGAAAAGGACCTTGTTCCTGAGAAAGAGAGGTTAGTGCTGGTCAGTTCTTCCATGTCCCTGCCAGGCAAGGGTCTCTCTGAGCTCTGTGTCAGACTTCATTGAATCCAGAAAAGAGGAACCAAACTTCTCAGCAGAAAGATTGTCTTCTTCAGAGTTGTACAGTAAGGGTTCTTTGCTGGATTAATCCTGCTTGCCCTTGAGAGTTCAGTTTAAATCCTTTTTCTTTAGAGAGGTCTTTTCCCCAACCTCTAGCCTAGCTTGGTCCTACCCACCCTTACATTCCCATAGCCTTCTGAAAGAATAAGCAGTATTATTGAAACCACCATAGCTCACTGGGAGACTTTTTTTGGAGCAGGTCATATTATCACATCATATTTTCAGGGTCTCTCCTCTTATGACATTTCAACAAAGAATTACAGTGATTCTGTAATCACTGACATTAAGGGAAAGAAAAATGCCTAATTTTTTATTCTACTCTTCTTTTTCTAGCCCCTTAAAATGAATGTTAGCACAGTAACATTCATCCTTTGCTTCTAATATAAAAGTTTCTAACTATACACTTCTCTCAAAGCTGGCTATAAATATTCTATACTGACCTTCTTTTCAAGCTTATGAAGGACATGAAAATTGACTTTGAAATTCACCAAGTTTGAAATTCACCATGGTTTAGTAGAAAGACTTCATTTTTAACCTATAACACAATTAAGGTAGAAATCAGTAATAAGTCATTAGAACAACTTCTAATATTTCAAAATTTCTAAAATACTCAAGTGTATTTTCCAATTGCTAAACATAATGTCCTATATAGAGCAGATCATTAGATCAAGGTTGCTATTGAATTGACCAAATAATCAATATTTGTTCTGACTGTTGTCTGCTTTATCCATCAAGTACTGAGAGGGAATTATTAAAATTTCTAACTGTGAAGATGGATATGTGATTTTTTTCTCCTAATAGTTTTGTCAGTCTTTTATTGATTTATTTTGAGGCTATGTTACTACAGATGATACGGTTTGGCTCTGTGTTCCCACCTAAATCTCATGTCAAATCGTAATTCCCAATGTTGGGGGAGGGACCTGGTGGGAAGTGACTGGATCATGAGGGTGGATTTCCCCTTGCTGTTCTCGTGATAGTGAGTGACTTATCACAAGATCTGGTTATTTAAAAGTGTATAGCACTTTCCACCTCACACTTTCTCTACTACTCCACCATGGTAAGATGTGCTTGCTTCTCCTTCAACCTTCCGCCATGATTGTAAGTTTCCTGAGGCTCCCTTGCCATGCTTCCTGTACAGCCTGCATAACTGTGAATCAATTAAACCTATTTTCTTTATAAATTGCCCGGTCTCAGGTAGCTCACATAGCAATGTGAGAATGGACTAATACAACATACCTATGTTTTTAATTGTTTTATCAACATTGAGAGTTGATTGTTTTATAAATATGAAGTAACCCTCTTTATTTCTAGTAATGCTCCCTGAGTTTCTTTTCTAAACTCAATTGATTATAAACCTTTTTCTTTTTTATAAATATGTCTTAGATCAAATGTTTTCCAAATATACACTCTGAAAAATGTTGTCTTATGCCAAGTAAAGTTTGGTTTAGGAATTCCCTGTCTCTTTATTCAGATCCTTCATAGCCCCATCATGTAGCCAGCGATGTTACAGAGAAATTGCTCTCTCTTCATCTATCAAATATTGCTTTTAATAAAGAAAACTCACTCGTCTAAGATGAGCAAGTACTTTTTTTCTACATCAAACATGGCATTTTTAGTTGATGGGAGTATATAATGTGATCCTTTGGATTGTGAGGTAGGGATGGGGTAAGAAGCATTCCCAGAAGCTAAACATTAGGTCACACAAGCCATGACATGCTTACCACTATTCTTTTTTTCCCCACAGAGAAAGCTGCTGAAGTATTTTTTTTTTTTTTTAATTTTAGACTCAAGGGGTACCTGTGCTTATTTATTACATGGATATATTGCTTACTGGTGGGGATTGAGTTTTTAGTGTACTTATCACCCAAATAGTGAACATTGTACCTGATAAGCAATTTTTCAACTCCTGTTCCCCTTGCACCTTCCCCTCTTTTGCAGTCCGCATTATCATTTTCATCTTTTTTTTTTTTTTTTTTTTTTTTTTTTTTTTTTTTTTTTTGAGATGGAGTCTTGCTTTGTCGCCCAGGCTGGAGTGCAGTGGCACGATTTCAACTCACTGCAACCTCCGCCTCCCAGGTTCGAGCAATTCCCCTGCCTCAGCCTCTCGAGTAGCTGAGATTACAGATGTGTGCCACCACACCTGGCTAATTTTTATATTTTTGGTAGAGAAAGGGTTTTGCCATGTTGTCCAGGGTGGTCTCAAACTCCTGGCCTCAATTGTTCCACCTATCTCAGCCTCCCAAAGCGCTGGGATTACAGGCATGGGTGACTAGACTCAGACTTTTTCCATTTTTATGTTTATGTGTACCCAGCTTTCTGCTTTAAAGCCTATTTTGTCTGATGTGATATAACAGCAATACTATATGTATGTTTTGTTTTGTTTCCCTGAGACATGGTCTGGCTTTGTCATCCAGGCTGGAGTGCAGTGGCATGATTATAGCTCACTGCAACCTCGAACTCCTGGGCTCAAGCAATCCTCCCATCTCAGCCTCCCAAGTAGCTTGGACTATAGGTGTTTGCCACCACCACAAGTCGCTAATTTTTTTCATTATTTTTTGTAGAGGCACCTCAGTATATTGCCTAAACTAATCCTGCTCTCCTGGCCTCAAGTGGTCTTCACACCTTGGCCTTCCAAAGTGCTGGGGTTACAGATGTAAGCCACAATGCCCAGCACCCATATTTATGTTTATTGGGATTTGATGACATAATTTTTATTCTCTCACTTTCAACTAGTCTGATTCTTCATTTTAGTTATATCTCTGATAAATGAAACAGCTATTTTTTAAAAAGTCTATTAGAACTACCTTTGACTTTTTAAATAAGCTTTTTTGAAATAATTTTAAATTTACAGAAAAGTTGCAAATATAATAGTTTCTATATACCCTTTATCTAGCTTCCTCTCATATTAACATATTATATAACCTTGACACTGAGAGACAGGACTAGCTGGATTTCCTAGGTCGACTAAGAATTCCTAAGCCTAGCTGGGGAAGGTGACTGCACTCACCTTTCAACATGGGGATTATAACTTAGCTCACACCTGACCAATCAGGTAGTAAGAGGGCTCACTAAAATACAAATTAGGCTAAAAGCAGGAGGCAAAGAAATAATCAAATGATCTATTGCCTGAGAGCACAGGGGGAGGGACAATGATCGGGATATAAACCCAGGGCATTTGAGCCAGCAGTGGCAACCCCCTTTGGGTTCCCTCCCATTGTATGGGAGCTGTTTTCACTCTATTAAATCTTGCAACTGCACACTCTTCTGGTCCATGTTTGTTCCAGCTGGGGCTGAGCTTTCACTTGCCGTCCACCACTGCTGAACGCTGCCGTCACAGACCTGCCTTTGACTTTCACCCCTCCAGATCAGGCAGGGTGTCCCCTGAGCTTCTGATCCAGTGAGGCGCCCATTGCCCCTCCCGATAGGGTTAGAGGCTCGCCATTGTTCCTGCACGGCTAAGTGCCCAGGTTGGTCCTAATCGAGCTGAACACTAGTCACTGGGTTCCACCATTCTCTTCCATGATAAACAGCTTCTAATAGAGCTATAACACTCACTTTATGGCCCAAGGCTCCAATCTTTGGAATCTGTGAGGCCAAGAACCCCAGGTCAGAGAACAAAGGCTTGCTGCCATCTTGGGAGCAGCCTGCCACCATTTTGGGAGCTCTAAGAACAAAGACCCACCATTAACAATACATTTGTCAAAACCAAAAAATCAACATTAATAGAGTACAAGTAAACTACAGACTTTTGGTATTTCATTAGCTTTTTCACTAATGCTCCTTTTCTATTCCAGCATCTAATTCAGGATACCATGTTGCGTTCACTATCTTTGTCTCTTAAAGAGTTTAGCCCTTTGCATTTATTGTGATTTGTAATATTTTTAAAGCTGTTGTCACCACTGTATCTTATGCTATGTGTGTTGTTTTTTGCTAACTTCTTTACTTTACTTTGACTTCTATTAATTGAATTTTTTATTTGAATCATTCTCTTTTGCCTTCAAATATCATGCAGCTTATATAAGTGATTTTCTAGTCTTTTAGTGGTTATGCCAGCAATTTTAATAGACATAATTAAAAAAAATTAAAGTTAACTCTAGTCACCTCCTCGCAAAATATACATTCATATTTCTATGTTTTTTAATTCTATCTTCTTTCAAGCTTACAAGACACTGTGATTGTTTCTATATAGTGTTTGTTCAGATGTAGCATCATATTAAAGTTAACACCTCATTAACACATCTTTCATTTAAGACTTTTCATCTAGGATTGTTTTTTTCTTTCTACCTGAAATAGTTCCTTTGGTAAAGATTTATTATTGGAAAAATGCCTCTGTTTTTACCTTAAAAATAGTTTTACATTTATCCTTGAAATATAGGTTTATTTGGCTATAAAATTCTAGGTTGGCAGCTATTTTCTCTCAGTTACTTTAAAACATATTTCACTGGCTTCTCCCTTCTTTCACTGCTGTTGAGAAGTTTGCTGTTAGTCTACTTGTTTTTGTTTTTGTTTTTTTTTTTTTTCAGATAATCTGTCTTTTCTCTCTGACTGCATTTATGATCATCTCTTTTTCTTTGGTTTTCTGCAATTCCACTAGCAAATATCTAGAGGTATATTTATTTTTATTTAAGCTGCTTGGAAACATTTTAGGGTTCCTGAAATTAAGAATTCATTAAATCTTTAAGATTTTTATACTTTTAAATTATTTGTATTATTTCAAATTATTTAATTTTTTAAATATGGAAGCATAATTCCTTCTAATTTTGCCTCTCACACATTCCATTATTTTATTTTGGAATTCTAAATAATTCCTAGGCCAGGCGCGGTGGCTCAAGCCTGTAATCCCAGCACTTTGGGAGGCCGAGGCGGGTGGATCACGAGGTCAGGAGATCGAGACCATCCTGGCTAACGCGGTGAAACCCCGTCTCTACTAAAAAATACAAAAAAAGAGCCGGGCGAGGTGGCGGGTGAGAATGGCATAAACCCGGGAGGCGGAGCTTGCAGTGAGCTGAGATCCGGCCACTGCACCCCAGCCTGAGCAACAGAGCGAGACTCCATCTCAAACAAACAAACAAACAAACAATGCCTAATAATTCCAATTAGATGCATGTTAGACCTTCTCATTCTAACATATTAAAACTCTCCTCTTTGCAATTGTCTGCCTCTGCCTCTGTATCTGTTTGTGTAGCTTTTGGGTAATTTTTTCATATCTATTTTTCAGTTCATTAACTTTTTTCATCTGTATGCTATTTGCTCTTTAACCATTTATTATGGTTTTAAATTCAATTTACTTATTTATGTGTAGAAGAATTATATCTAGAAGATGTTTGATTTATTTTCAGGCATTTTTATCATATTTTATTGTCATCTAAACTTATGTTAATCCTATGTTTTATTTATTGTAACAAGTTAAACATACAAAGTTTACATTTTTCGGCCGGGCGCAGTGGCTCAAGCCTGTAATCCCAGCACTTTGGGAGGCCGAGACGGGTGGATCACGAGGTCAGGAGATCGAGACCATCCTGGCTAACACCATGAAACCCCGTCTCTACTAAAAACTACAAAAAACTAGCCGGGCGAGGTGGCGGGCGCCTGTAGTCCCAGCTACTCGGGAGGCTGAGGCAGGAGAATGGCGTGAACCCGGGAGGCGGAGCTTGCAGTGAGCGGAGATCCGGCCACTGCACTCCAGCCTGGGCGACACAGCGAGACTCCGTCTCAAAAAAAAAAAAAAAAAAAAAAAGTTTACATTTTTCACTTTGTCACTCCAGTATCTGCAGATACTTCACATCTGCTCCTACTCTCTGGCATCATGTGTCTTTGTGTGGCTTTGTTATGCTGATAAACCTTATCAGTCCAAATTTTTCAAGGCCTGCTTGAAGACGAATTTATTTAGAGGGGACTTGCCTTTGTCTCAACCTGGAGTCACTTTAAAATTAAACCTTGGCTTGAAGTTTTCTGAACCTGCACAAGTAATATAAACTTAGGTTACAAAGTGGCCAGAAAATAGGCTCATAGCTAAAACATTTCACTAGAGATACTTTTTCCCACTTCTACTCAAAACCAAGATGGTCACAGATAAGTTTTCTTGACATTTCTTTTTGGGAGTAATTTATTTTTCACCCTTGCACTGTAATTGTGGTCCTTTGGTCCCAGTGTCAAGAGGGTGTCATATTTAGACTCATCACCTTGGTTGGGCTCTATATGTTTTCTTCTCCGCTGTTCCCTGCATAGCCTTCAAACTAGGAAGTGAAGTTCATGAAGGCCCAGTAGATGGGCAAAAGCTGACATCAGAACTGGCTCATCTTTCTGTAGCCGCATGTTCGTGTCATTGGACTCTCAGGATGCCTTACCATGTTGTTAGCTCACTAATGCATAGTTTTAATATGTTACTCATTTTTAGTTGTTGTCAGTGAGTACGTTGTTTAGCATATCAGACTGTGAAACACTAGAAACAGACATCAAGGAAACCTAAATGTGACAGGTTCAAACTTTAAATATTTTTCTAAGCCCTTTTATTTCCCAAAACCATTATCTGGAATTTGAATTATAATCTAGATTTCATGACAAAATCTCAGGCAGAATTCATGAAATGCCAAATCTGCTGGAGTCCCTGATGACTAATTATTAATTTTTCAACTTATCAAAATATTTTGCTATCATATTAGCTTCCTAGGGTTGTAGTAATAAATTATCAAGAACTTAGCTTAAAACAACAGAAATTTATACCCCGATAGTTTAGGAGGCTAGAAGTTCAAAATCAAGCCATGAGCAGGGTTGGTTCCTTCTAGAAATGCCAAGGGAAAAATTAGTCCCATGTCTCTCCTCTAGCTTATGGCAACCCCTGACAATATTTGTCGTGCTTGATGTTGACTTCAAGCATGATTCAATATGACTTCACTCCAGTCATAGCCTTTGTCTTTACATAGTGCTATCTGTCTCTGTGTGTCCCCTCCTCTTCCTGTAAAGAAACCAATTATTAGATTTAAAGTCCACCCTAATCCAGTGTGATCTCATCTTTTTTCCTCTATTTATCTAACAAAAAAATGACTTCATTTTAACTTAACTAAATATACCAGCAAAAACTATTTCCAAACATCACATTCTGAGCTTCCAGGTGGACGTGAATTTTGGGGGAACACCATTCAATCCTTTACAACCACCTTGAGCTTTCTCCTGAAGATAAAGCTCCCAGGTAACCCAGAGAAACAAATATACATTGTATCATACCAAAACATACTTACTGGGCTAACATCACTTCCCTCTATTTCATAACATCAAGCACGGTTCACACTGTAAATTTTTGTTACTTCAAATAAGTTCATTATGTGTGAAGGTCTCCTTCAAGAGCTCTGTAGCCCAGAGCTCATCACTCCTTTGTTTCCACCATCTGAATTGTTTTCTAGACAACCTGATAGCTCCACATTCGTAAGATGACCCATCAAAACACAACCAGTCGTGTAAATTGTATTGAGACTTTCACAGTGCAGCAAAGCAAGTTAGTTTGTTAAACTTTAGCAACAAACTTTGTCTAGCAAGGAAATTCCGTGATCTAGCTCCTACCTAACTTTCCAGACGTATCTCTTGTCAAAATTACTCCCCTACCCACTCTCCTGCCCTTGCATCCTTCTCTTCAGCAATATAGAATTTATTGTAATTCTCCGAATATGAGATACTATATCATGCCACTGTGTCTTTAGAAAGCCTGTTCTTTCTGCCTGGCTGGCCCTGACACTACTCATTCACCTAGTGATCTCCTACTGTTTCTTCAAGAAACTAATCTACCATTTTCTTTTCTGTGAAGGCTTCTCTGATCCACCTGTTCAGATCAGTCTTTTACTAATATTCTTTCTAGTTGCACCAGTCACAGTACCTCAATGTTGCACTTTTTCACTGCATCTAATGTATTAGTTCATCTTAAATGTCTTCCTTTACCAGAATATAAACTCTTTTGTATCCTCAGCCCGGCACAGAGTCTAGCACATGGTTGGCACTCAATACGGATTTAGCAAAATGGCTATTGCCTACTTATACAGTCCCAGCTTAGTGAAAATAAAGGATAGATAAGGTCTGATTCTGACCTTCTGGGTATTTGTAGTCTGTATCTATGTATTGACCTCTACTTGGTAGAATGAACTTTCAAACTCAAGATTTTGCTATTTGATTGCTCAATATAATTCTGATTTGGGGAGATGTTATTTATTAAACTGCTATCACTTCAAACTAGCAAGCAAAAGCTTTTAAGCCATCATACAAAACTACTTCTAGACAAAAAAAAAAATGCTCATTCCTCTCTGCTAAAATCAGATACTTCATCAGTATATGAACCCTCTGGCTTCTCTACTGTTAGACTCACACATTCATCTTTCACCTAATGCTCATCAGGCCAGTCACTTCCATTCCATTTGGATTTACTTGTAAAAACTTCTGAAAAGAGCATTCTTTTCTAGTCCTATGTATATCATTCAAACAACTTAATACAAAAACTTTGGGGCCATCTTAAGAAACTCTAACTCTTGTCTTCTTGCTGCATAAATGAAGAAAAACTTTTGCTGCTTCTTCAACCTGCTAATAATTTTTTAAAGCATAATTAAACCATTTCTCTAGTCCCATTTTTCTTCCTGCATTTGTCTGGTCAATGCTCCATCACATTTTTTAAGCAAAATGCCAGTTATTCAAGTAGATGACAATCTATATCAAGAGCATCTCACACTACTGTCAATACATGTCTTCACAATCTGGCAATGCAATTATTTCTCCTTTTTCAAAGCCGGAAAGAGCTTTCCTGAAACATAAATGCAGTGTAACCTTAACCCATGCACTTCTAAATGCTACAGTTTTAATTAAAATTTTTGCTGCATTCTCTTTCTCTCACTTTTAAATTAACAGCAAAATAGAATTCCAAAAGGGTTTGTTTTCTCTTTTAGAGATTCAGTGATGGGAAATTCCCTGAAAAATAGATAAACAGTACATTTCCTGAAAAACAGAAGATATAAACCAGTATCTTCTTCAACATAAAGGCAATCTTGAGGTTGTCCTTGAAAGAGTAATCTGTGGACTTTTGTAAGCAACGTAGGCTATTATTCTAAGTCCAATTCCCTTGTGTCATACACTGGTCTTATAATATTTGAAATGGTTCAATTGTACTAATTTCCCCTTTCCCTGGAAAACATTGGAGAAAACTTTAGCTAAATGTGGTGCTTTATTTTTTTCTAATTCAAATTTTCACTTGGTTGAGTAGAGACGTATGACTCTGTGTGTGTGTGTGCGTGTGTGTGTGTTAGTTATATGGAAAAGTCTTTAAGTAAAAGGTGATAGGATGGAACTGATTTTTCTATTTGTCCTTGGAATATTCCATTAGCTTTTATATTTTTTTCACTAAATGAATTAGATGATCTCTAGGTCATTCCCGGTTCTGACACTCTTAAAACATCCTTGATTAAAGTTGAAACCTGAATTTTGATATCTGTGCACAAAGATTATTGACACAAGTTTTCCAGGACAATTTCAGAAGTATCTAAGAGAGTACAGAAACTCCATGTCTCACCTAGAAAGGCTTCATTTTGTTCTTCCATTTATCTAGCAAGCCACTGTTAAGTATGTGTTTCATGCAAAGACTAAGCACCCTGCTAACATGGTGTTTATGCATCCTTCCAGTAGAGCCCTTACCACACTGAATTAACATAGCAGATTAAAGCCTGTCTGCTCCATTAGAATATGAATACCTGCAGGGCACCTAATATGTTACTTTTATCTCTATATTTCCTAGGTCTTGCATGGTGTTGAACACATAGTAAATGCTGAATTACTATTTCCTAAATTATCATAAAGCTGAGAAGAATCGTGACTCTCAAACTTCACCTTGGAATTAAAATGGATTTCCTTGAGAAGCACATATGAGGTATACTTTTACTGGCATTTTCAACTTAAGCCTTGATATCTCTTGCCAGACATGTGATTCTCCAGCATAAGAGTACTGATACTCTAAATAAAATGCCATTTTTATGGGAAGATCAGGATAAATCAGCATGCCTTGGTTACCTCACACTTTCAGAGTCACTGCTGTTTTAACCCCCCAAATAGCAAGTTGATTATATTAGGAAACCTTTCTGACAAGTATACTTAGAGCAGAAGGGAAAAATAAATATTTTATCTTAACAATCTGCATCATAATTCCTTTTAGGGAGAAAACCACGTTTGGGGAAATAACTCACAAGTCTTTCAGATGGGCATTTCTTATTTTTGATTCCCCCAGAAGCAGACCCTGAAACAGAGATCTGAGAACAGTTGGCTTATATGGGAGGTGAATTCGTAAAACACTGGTAGTGGAGTGAGGGACTGAGAAGAGAAATAAATCAGTCAAACATGTATTAGCAATGAGAGCTTAAACACACCGAAGGATTGTAAAACTCCCTTTAGAACATAGGCCCAGAGTCACCTAAACCAAGGGTGAGGGACCTGGGGTATCTATGCATGGGTATCCATCCATCATTGGTTAAGAATTATCTGAGGAGGGGATATTGTCCAGTAATTTTGGCCTAAGACATACATAATCATATGCATGAGGCTGACTGAGATGACCAGACAAAACGCTCAGGCAAAGAGACACAAGTGCTATGGTTGAGTTCAGGACTGTATGCACTGATATGGTGTTTACATGAGAAAAGAATAGGGATTTCAGGATCAGAGGAGAGAAGGATAAAAAACTGGAATGGAGAAATGGAGAAACCACCCGAGCAGGAACTATGCATTTTAAAACAGTGAATTCACATCCCCTGCAACAAAGTGGCTGATGAAATTTTATGAACACGAATGTCAGCCCCTGTCCAAATTTTTAGCATAATCAGCTTTAAAAGCCCTTGAGAGAAGATCTTTTTTAAAGTTGAACATGAAGAAAGGTCTGAAGTTGATGTTTTTGGCTAATGAGGTATAAAACAAAGCCAGGAGAACATGATGTTGAGATAAACACCCCTAAGTCCCTGGAGGCTGAGGTTCAGAGCTATGGGTGACCATAAGGCTGTGAGTACTTCAAGATTTTTCAGACTTTTGTAGTAGTAAGCGTGGAATTATATTCTCAAATGGTGGTTTATGGAAAAGTTATCCATATCTTACAGATTAGGAGACACAGCTAACAGTCTATTTCCCACCACACCTATTCACATGCAGGAGTCCCTAATTTACACATGAAAGGCTGGATCACACAGAAAAAAAATAATAGAAATGTATCACCTTTTACTTTCCCAGAAGAATGAGAGGTCTAAAAGACCATGTGGCCAAATGATGGACCAGATTTCTGCCTCGTTTCTGCAAATGACTCACTATAAGACCTTGAAGTTTTTGGTTGGTCTACAAATAAAGTTGACAAAAGACAGATTAACAGCAGAAAAGTAATTTTAATTGCAAATATCCACACAGGAGTTCCACAAAAATATGAGGCTCAAAGAAACACACAGATGATTGAGTTTTATATATCATTCTGAGTTGCAAAAACAAATAGGACTTTGTGGTTTCTAGGGGCTGATAGAGACAAATTCCGGGAGGGTAAAGGAGGGAAATGTGTAATGAATAAAAGTTGCCTTGTTATTCAGATAAATATCTCTCAGGTGATAAAAGTTGTCTCAGAGTAGCTTTCTTCCTGATACAGATAACTTTACTAATAAAAAATTTCCTCTATGAATGTACATTTCTTTACAAAAGGATAGCCTTTCAGAGCTTATGTGTCTGTAGTTTCTCAAAACAACCAGCTCAAAATAATCAATATGCCAGAGAGGCATATTTTAGAGTGGCATATTCTTGTCTCCTGTAGTCACATATTGGGGTGTTATGTTCTGAACCTCATTACCCATGTGTTGTTCATTATGTGAAATGATGTTGTATTTTATATTGGATTAAATAACTGGTAAAATTCTAGTCAGTAAATTTATCTCCAGAATTGCTCTGTGGTGAAGTCAATTTACACAGACAAGCCAACAACTATTTATGAGGTTCTCTTTTTTTTTCTTTTTTTTTTTTTTTGAGATGGAGTCTCACTCTGTCGCCCAGGCTGGAGTGCAGTTGCACCATCTCGGCTCACTGCACGCTTCACCTTCCAAGTTCACGCCATTCTCCTGCCACAGCCTTCCAAGTAGCTGGGACTACAGGCACCCACCACTTTGCCAGGCTAACTTTTTATATTTTCAGTAGAAACAGGGTTTCACTGTGTTAGTCAGGATGGTCTCAATCTCCTGACCTTGTGATCCTCCCACCTCGGCCTCCCAACGTGCTGATAATTACAGGCATGAGCTACCGTGCCTGGCCACAAGGTTCTCTTAAGAACAGCGTGTGGCCAGGCGCGGTGGCCCAAGCCTGTAATCCCAGCACGTTGGGAGGCCGAGATGGGCGGATCACGAGGTCAGGAGATCGAGACCATCCTGGCTAACATGGTGAAACCCCATCTCTACTAAAAATACAAAAAAAAAAAAAAAAAAAAAAAAAAAAAAAACTAGCCAGGCGAGGTTGCGGGCGCCTGTAGTCCCAGCTACTCGGGAGGCTGAGGCAGGAGAATGGCGTAAACCTGGGAGGCGGAGCTTGCAGTGAGCTGAGATCCGGCCACTGCACTCGAGTCCAGGTGACAGAGCGAGACTTTTCCCTTTGAGTCAGCACTAATCATTATGGCAACCACTGTTGTGTAGAGACGAGGAAAAGAAAGTAGGAAATATGACATAGAGACAAGAACTCTGACTTTAAGCACAGAGAGGCTTGGATTTGAATTATATCTCTGATGCTTACTAGCTCTGTAGTGTGTCCCTAGGCAAGTTACTTAAAAGGACTTCAGGTTGGGCGTGGTGGCTCACATCTGTAATCCCAGCGCTTTGGGAGGCTGAAGCAGGCAGATCACAAGGTCAGGAGATCAAGACCATCCTGGCTAACATGGTGAAACCCTATCGCTATTAAAAAATACAAAAAAAAAAAAATTAGCCAGGCATGGTGGCGGGCGCCTGTAGTCCCAGCTACTCGGGAGGCTGAGGCAGGAGAATGGTGTGAACCTGGGAGGCAGAGCTTGCAGTGAGCCGAGATCACTCCACTGACACTCCAGCCTGGGTGAAAGAATGAAACTCCTTCTAACAAAAAAAAAAAAAAAAAAAAAAAAAAAAAAAAAAAAAAAGAACTTCAAAGTCTCCATTTCTTGCTCTGTTAAGTAGGGATAATTTTAATGGTTATTTTATGGAATTTCTGTGAAAATCCAGTGTGAAACTGTGTACAGCATTTAATAGACTCTTTGGCATATAGCTGTGCTAAACAGTGTGTGTGATTTTTGTTATTGTTATAACCTAGATGACAATACAACTTGCAGTGGAATAGAAATATTGTTGAGAAAAGAAAATACATGGTTAAGCAAAACAGTGTTTCTGATGTTCGTCTCAGCTCTGGTTCTGTTTTAATTTTCTCCTGTTTTATTATTAAGAATTAAGAATTTGGCAGGGTTAGAAAATCTATACAAAAATCCCTTCTATTTTCCTAATAGAATTCCAACTGTAAGACATATGAATTAAGCATCTTTCAGACTAAAAGCTTTGGAATTCTCATGGCACTACCTTGAGTCTGGCTTTTTTTTTTTTTTTTTTTTTTTGAGACTGAGTCTCACTCTGTTGCCCAAGCTAAAGTGCAATGGTGTGATCTTGGCTCTCTGCAACCTCTGCCTCCTGGGTTCAAGCAATTCTGCCTCAGCTTCCTGAGTAGCTGGGATTACAGATGTGTGCCACCGCGCTGGGCTAATTTTTTGTATTTTTAGTAGAGATGGGGTTTTATCATGTTGGCCAGGCTGGTCTCAAATTCCTTACTTCAAAAGATCCACCCACCTCAACCTCTCAAAGTGCTGGGATTACAGGCATGGCATCTGCCACTTTTTCGGTTTTATTGACAAGCTCAGTTCTTTCTGACTTGGTATCTTTATTAATGTTTCACCATTACACCATTTTTTATTTATTTATGTAACATTTGGGTTTTTTAAGAGATAAATACAATTCAGTAGGACTATTATTTTCCCAATAGAGCTCATCTTTAATTTTATAAAAGAATATTGGTGATAGAATGAACTTAGACATCATCTAATCTCACTCACTCATTTTGTGAAGGAAGAATCGAGGCACATTGGAAGTTCCATCACTTGCCCAGTATCACATATATTTGCAAACATGTTGCTTAGATGAATGAATAAATGCTAAAGTTAGAATTCAGTTTATCTGCCTTTAATCTAATCCGTTTTCTACTATTTTAACAATAATGAATACGTTTAAAAATGAGTTAAATAAAAATCTTGCAGACAATATTTTTAGAAGGCCTCTAGGCCTTCAAGTGTAAATACCTCTTTAATTTTGATCACAAGTAACAAATCCAGTTTCATAGAGAGAAAGAAATGAAAATCCATACTAAAGCCCTTTCCTTTGACCTTGGATGTGTAAGAGTATTCAGAAAGAGTCTGAATTTTGGAGGTTGCCACTAGTTGCTTTATTCAAGACTCTGAGTCAAATAAGTCATCTGGACTTAACCTCAGTTTTTCAGAAGTCTTTAAGATCTTCTTTTACTTGATTCTAAGGTTCAGAAAAGTGTTAGGAGCTTCCTGGCTTCCTTCATTTAAAGAAAAATGAAGAATTTTTTTCCCCTTGGCTAGAATATTGGTTATGTTAGAGGCAAAGGAAACTTTTTCGTCTGTCTGAAGGTTCAAGTCTGCTGCAATAGACTGGCAATAAATTAACAGGAGAAAGGACACATAAATGTATTAATGTGTGCACAAGAGCCAAGCAAGGTATGATACTCAAAGGGCCAAATGGTTGATGCTTAAATACTGTCTTTACAGGGGATAGGGAAATGGGGGAATATAAGCAATTTTGAATTGCAGTAAATTATTTTCAGGAGAATTGATTGAGCCCAAAGAATAAATTATAGTTTGTAAAGTAACTCTGTTTGGAAATTGAATGCGACTGGAAAACAATAGCCTGTGTCCAAGTGTCTAGGTGTGGTGACATTCCTCAGTCTTCCTTTCGGAGACATGAATCTAATATTCTCTGATTAATACAATTTCAGGGAGGGGACTGAAGGCAATTGTATTCCAAATGATATTGGAACTTCAGAGAGAGAGATTTCCACCCTTTACTTAGGGGGAAATATAGAAGATTGAAAAGCCCTTGGTTCTGGCGCTGCTTCTAAGTTCTTATAATTCACTGTAGTTCAAAGTGTCCAGCATGCCATATCGTCATACTTTGGGATATTACTTTCTGAACTCCAACAGTTACTACGTCATGGTGAAACTGGCCTAGCCACTGTAGCCTCTAACTTTTCAGCATGCCCCTTGCATCCTTTCCTATTCATTATTAGCTCTGTGTCCTCAGTACTGGGGGAAAGGCTTATCCTGACTATGCAGTTCCATCACTCCTAACACTGCATGGAATTTGTGGAATTCTAAGGATGTAGTTATGAACACTGAAATACAAGGGAGGAAATGACCATTTTAATCAGCAATTGAAATTAGTTCCCAGACCTCGAGCATGAGGAAGAAACAGGATTGCAGACAATTAGGCCTCCTGCGGTTACTCAGTTAAGGGCTGGCATAGGATTTCTGCATTCTTCTATAATTCATAGTGCAAAATTTATAGCCATTGTGTTCTGCCTAGAATCAAAAAATTTCCTGCTGCGTTTTACAAGGAAGGTTATTAACCATGGTGATGCCTGATTAGTTTCATTGAATTAATAAAATGAACAAGTCTCAATGCTTTAGCAACTTTAATACACAGACACTACATTACAGTCCCGCAAGGGCAGGGCAAGGACAGATGCTACCATCCACTGAGCCATAGCATTGATCTTTATTCTGCTTTGACCGCCAGGCTTTACTACTATCCTGAGCTCCAGACATGTGTTCCCAACTGCTTCCTCAATTAAATGTCTCCCAGCAATGACTACACTTAATTTTTTATTAATGTAAAAAATATAGGCCGAGTGCAGTGGCTCAGGCCTGTAATCCCAGTACTTTGGGAGGCCAAGGCAGGTGGATCACCTGAGGTTAGGAGTTTGAGACCAGCCTGACCAACATGGAGAAACCCCGTCTCTACTAAAATTACAAAATTAGCCAGGTGTGGTGGCACATGCCTGTATTCCCAGCTACTCGGTACTCAGGAGGCTGAGGCAGGAGAATCACTTGAACCCGGGAGGCGGAGCTTGCAGTGAGCCACGATTGCACACCATTGCACTCCAGCTTGGGCAGCAAGAGCAAAACTCCATCTCAATATATATATATATAAAGAGAGAGTGCCTTTTCATTTCTGTCTCTTCAAACAACAGCAGTATATCCAAAATTAAGTTCATTCCTCAAAATCTGCTTCATCTTCTCCATTCTGTATCTTGGTAAGTAGCTTTATCATTCATCCAATTGGCTGTGGTGGTCACGCTTTCCCTCTCCTCACCCTCCCCATTCAATCTATAAAGTCCTCTAAGTTTTATATTCTGAACAATACTTGACTACATCTTTCCTGTCTATTCCTGTTGCCATGAACCTTATTCTTGAATGTACTAAATTTTACCTGGACTGAAGCAATTGTTTCTTAATTTTTACCTTTCCCTATTTTAAACTTACATAGGTTTACATTGCTAAGTGTTAGAATTTTTACTTTTTGCTAATGCTTTAAATATATTATCTTAGTTAAAAAAAAAAATCTGGGGGTAGGAGGGACCCTTCCTATATTAACCTCTATCAACAACACAGCTTAATAGGATTAAGAATTAGAAATGTCTATAGTAACATCACTTTACTATTTTAGGAAATTCTCACCCAATGAGGTTAAGTTACAAATAATATTATTGATTGACAAAGAAGCTTCCTAAAAATACATTTATCTGAACAACAGACTGCTCAACCAGCTTCCTCTTCAGACAATACATTACTTATCAGGATTTATAGCCCTTGTGGTACAATATAAAGTATGTTTAGCTTTTGCCCCAGTGTTGATGAAAAAAGTCAAACCATGAAACATTTGAAAAGGTTTATTCTGAGCCAAATGTAAGGGCCATGACCTGTGACACAGCCTCAGTTGGCCCTGAGAACATGGGCCCAAAGTGGTTGGGTTATGGCTTGATTTTATACATTTTAGGGAAACAGAAGTTACAGGCAAAGACATACATCAATAAATGTAAGTAATACATTGGTTTGGCCCAGAAAGCTGGAACATCTCGAAGCAGGAGCTTCCAGGTCTTAGCTGGATTTAAAGATTTCCTGATTTTCAGTTGCTTGAATGAGTTATGCTTTGCCTAGAGAGTTAAAATCAGCAAAAAGAAATGCTTGGGACTAAAATAGGAGGCTTATGGAAGCCAAAGTTCTTGTTATATCGATGAAGTCTCCAGGTAAGCAGGCTTCAGAGAGAGTAGATAGTAAATGTCTTTTTTTTTTTTTTTTTTTTTTTTTTTTGAGGCAGCATTAACATTAAAATAGAGATCCTTAGACTCACAGAATAAACTCTTTGTAGCAATAAGATACCAAGTCCAGCCTGACTCTGGCATAACATCACATGACAGATAACAGGCCCTATCTCTCCTAAAAACCCCATCTCTCCTGAAAATACAAGAAATTAGCCAGGTGTGGTGGCACACGCCTGTAATCCCAGCTACTTGGGAGGCTGAGACATGAGAATTGCTTAAACCCAGGAAGTGGAGGTTGTGGTGAGCTGGGATCGTGCCACTGCTCTCCAGCCTGGGCAACAGAGTAAGACTCTGTCTCAAAAATAAATACATAAATAAACAAAGTATTCAGCATGTCAAAGCACCAGACTTTTGGGGTGTTATTTTCTGAGTCCCAACATTAGCAAGACTTGTTTGTTTCACCTCTTCTCTGTGTCCCTGTGTCTTCAGAGATAAGAATGTTTCTTTATTCTGAGTTTAAGGAGGGCACCTCTATAATGGACTTCTGACCTACTTCAGAGAAGAAGTGTGAGGGTAAAGTGGGGATGACCTTCCTAATTCTGCTGTTTTTTTAAATGCCAATGTTCCATATTTTGGGGTATGTGTCCACTGTCATATCTCCAATGTCTTCTTCTGTGTAGACATCCAAACAGCTCTCTGGCATTCCTTAAACTGAATCAGGCTCTTCTACCTGCCTGGTCTTTGCACACATTGTTCCTGTAGCCCACAGTGTCTGCACACCCCTCTCCACCTAGAAAATCCATTTATCCTTCAGGATAGGACTGGATGTCCCTGACAGTTGGCCATTCCTTCCTCTCTGCTTTCTGAGCATTTTTCATTAATCCATATTTTTAATACTTACCTATGTTATATCTATTTTTCTGCCTCTCCCTTGAACTGAATAATGAGTCATTCCAGAAAAAGAATGAGATGATTTTTGTACAAGTGAGGAGCCAGACAACCTGGAGTTCATTTCTCTCTTTTCCACTTTCTGTTTGACTTTGGTCAAGCTACCTAACTGCTCTTTAACTCAGTTTCCTTATATGTAAAGTCGAGGTAATAATAGTGTCAAATTCATACGATTATTGAATGGATCAAATGAGCTAATATGTATCCAACTTTGCTGGCAAACCTCCAAATTTTTCTGTCTTATTCTTTTAACCGGGGCTTCTTTGAATCTTTTTTTTTTTTTTTTTTTTTTTTTTTTTTTTTCCTGTTTTGTGGGAGCTGGGAAGGTGGTAGTGACCACCAGCCCTCAGAATACCAGTGAGATAGCAGAGAGGGCGAGAGACTTACAGAAAATTTAAGAGTGAAGACTTTGGTATGTAGCCTTGCCATGGATGAATAAATGCATGAAAAAATAAAATTTAAAAATATCTAATAGGTGAATGTATGGAGAAAAGACCAAGATGAAAATATGAATGTTTAAAAGCATGAAGGCATAAATGATTCAAGTTTTAGGATACATAACAAATTAATATACAAACATTTAAAAATCATGACACCTTGAGTGTATGGTGGAATTTGTTATTTTACTCTATAATAATAGAATTAAAAGTTCAGGTTTATTGAGCACTTACTACACACAGCATCATTTCCAATGCTGTGTTTTTATTATCTCATTAAATCTTTACAACAACTCTGTTACGGATGAAGAAACAGCATTGAGAAGTTAAGTAAATTACTCAAATTCATACAACTGATAAGAGTTGGGGCTGCAATTTGAACCAAAACAGATGAGGCTCTTTTACACTAGTTACAATTCAAATATATATAAATCATGTATTCATTCAGAAATCTGAAGTGCTTGAGAAAAGGCACAGCTATTAATGATTAGGTGCCAGCCCAAAAATATGCATCTCAGGTTTTCACATTCAATGTGACTCCAAAATGAAGCAATTTATTTCCAAAATTCTATGATCAAATCTCTTGAATATCAGTAGTCAGATGTGCTTAGAATTTTCTGATATAAATTGCATGTACTAGAGGAGGAAGGGGAGGTGGAAGACAAAAGAAAGAGGAATGGGAAGGATTTATATAAAACAATTCTGAGTCAATGGCTGCTTCTGATCAGACACAATATTTCCAGTAATCCTCAAGCAAGGATGCAACCATTAAAGCTAAAGTTATTTCATTTCACCAGTTTTCTTCAACACATACATGTGGAGCATTTACTAAGTGTGGCTGCACTACATGCTGCTGTTTCAGTAGCATAAACAATCTCAGCAACTAGAAGAAAAAGAGACACACAAGCCACCAACCATGTAACATCATCAAGTGCTATGATGGAGGAACAGGAAGGAGAAGAGCACCTGAAGCAATCTGTGTGTCGGGGAAATAATCCTGAAGGAGGGGATTCTAGAGCTAAGCCTTTAACTGTCTCCTGTTCCCCTTCCCACTTAAACAGGTTAGATTGAAGGCTCTTGGTGTATTTCTGTAGAGCTAAGCAGCCCTTAGAGGAAAACAGTTTAACTCTGGCTTTCCTAGTTGTTTTTTTGAGAGCCACCGTCATGCCTTATAATTTTGTCCCAAATCAAATATCAACTACCAACAACTGCCTGGCTGGGAAGTATGGGGAAGGGATACAGAAGCTTGGTGGGCCTAACACTATTCATGTTCCTGGGGTCTTTAAAACCAGCAAGTGGAAATGATAAAAAGAGAGCTGCTTTCCCTTTTACCTTGAGGTATTTGTCCCTCAGAGCAGAGCACTGTTTGTGCAACTCTGGTAGCCTTACCCTGTGACACTGTTTTGAGGTCCCCTTCCCTTCTTTCCTCTAGGAGGAATGTCTTCTGTCTTTGGTATTATAGTTCATCTTCCCATTCTTTTACTGAGCGCATTTGTGCAGATGTTTTTATTTATTTATTTATTTATTTATTTATTTATTTACTTACTTACTTACTTACTTACTTACTTACTTACTTACTTACTTTGAGACGGAGTCTCGCTCTATCGCCCAGTCTGGAGTGCAGTGGTGTGATCTCAGCTCACTGCAAGCTCCGCCTCCCGGGTTCATGCCTCCCAAGTAGCTGGGACTACAGGTGCCCGCCACAACGCCCTGCTAATTTTTTTTATTTTTTTTTTAGTAGAGATGGGGTTTCACCGTGTTAGCCAGGATGATCTCAATCTCCTGACCTCGTGATCCGCCCACCTTGGCCTCCCAAAGTGCTGGGATTACAGGCGTGAGCCACTGCGCCCGGCCTTGTGCGGATATGTTTAACACTGTACATCAGAAGAGAGCCCTTGGTAACCAGTTTTGCTCTTCTTGTGCCACTCCTTCCTGCTTGCATCTTGTTCCTGGCAGAGTCCTCTTGTACTTCAAGAAAGCGAAGTGATTTTTTCTGCTCCTAGAGCAGGTCCATACCAAGTAACAGAGGCACTTTAGCCTTTACTTGGTGGGTAAGGCCTGATCATAGTATTGTGTCAGATAATGCCTAAGAATGACCTCTGAAGAGCATTGACCCATTTGAGTGCCCAGTCTCAGTAGTCATGTTTAAGTCCGGTTAGCAGTGTGATAGTTGTTCTCAGATTGCAGTTTCTTATGTTTTGAGTTTGAAGTTGATTTTCAGAATGTTCTTAGAAAAAAACTGCATTTTTTTCCTTTGTGAATCTGCTTTGTTTGGCTGCTGGGATAGATAAGCATGGGCTTAAAATACGTGTTCCTCCCAGTTTTTTTGCCTTTCCTATTGTACTCTGAATTTCCCTCTCTACCTCCCTCACTGTCTTCCTCTTTCCTTCCTTTCCTTTACTTTTCTCTACCAGGCCATTTTTCAAATTTACATCAAAGATACCTCACGTGTTGGTATCTGAGAATATCTGTCACTCCTCTTATCTGAGAAGTGACCTTTTATGTTTAAGATGACTACAGACCTATTTTTAGATGTGTTTTCAGTACAATTTTGAACAGCAACTTTTTAGTTAAATATCTTCCAGCGTTAGCAAGGTAAAAAATGTTCATAGGCGAGCCTGCTGTTCTGTGTCACCATGTTTTGTGTCCCCTCATCCCCCAGGAGCTCTTTCCTTTCCCCTCTAGTTTTTGGGTGTGCATGTTTGGAGTCTGCAGTGGGTGGTTTGTAAAACTGGACCATTCTGCCTTGCTATGAGTTGTTCATAAAAGCCTCATTGTTTTCTTTGACCCTTTAGCTTTTGCATTCATCCTCCTTCTCACCTACCTCTCCAGGGACTATTGACCGTCATAATAATCCATGGAGAATGACTCCCCCCGTAGAAAGACTAAAGCATCCATCCCTTCATAGCTAAGTAGCCACTGTTGTCCCGGGAAGTTCCGGTTGGATTTGGTGCCCTGAACTTCTTATGAAGAAGTCAGATCCCAGGGTGAGAGTATCAGGCCATTTGGCCAAGAAAGAAACCTGTTTGTTTTTCTTTTGAACCATGAAAAGACCCTGTTTGTGAATACAAAAGAAGAGAGAAAGGATGTCTGCAGAACTTTGTTGTTTTCTGCTACAAAAATATGAATAGTTCAGAGTGAAAACATTTTGTGATGGTTGATGTCTCTCAGGAATAAGCTGGATATCCAATGTTTTGGGGCATGCTTTGAGTCTCAAGAATTGATAATCAGAAAAGTATTTTTTGTTTAATGTATCCCTGTTCTGATTTTAATTAAACCCCAAGTCCCATTTTACATATTCTTGGAAAAACCTAAAACAAAACAAAAAAAAGAGAGCAAGAGAATGTGGTGACAGAGAGAAGAGGTGAGTGAGGGAGTTGGGGAATTACTTTTTTTCTTTTTTGACACTGGGTCTCCCTCTGTTACCCAGGTTGGAGTGCAGTAGTGTGATCTCAGCTCACTGCAACCTTCACCTCCCGGGCTCAAGTGATTCTCCTGTCTCATCGTCCCCAGTAGCTGAGATTACAGGTGCCTGCCATCATGCCTGGCTAATTTTTTGTATTATTAATAGAGCTGGGGGGGTTTCACCATGTTGGGCAGGCTGGTCTTGAACTACTTACCTCAGGTGGGCTGCCTGCTGCAGCCTCCCAAAGTGCTGGGATTATAGGAGTGGGCCACCGCACCCATCCAGAGTTGAGGAATTACTTTCAAGGTGAGGGAAATAGTTTGAGCAAGCTTCTGAACATTTGTTCAAATATTTCTCTCACCTTGAAAGTAATTCCCCAACTCTTACCTAACTCCCAGAAGCCCAAACTAACAAACTCAACGCATGGCATTCCCTCAGGCAGAAGGATTGGTTGCAAATGGGTCTGGGACCCAATTTGTTGCAATAAAACATAAGGGAGAGTTTCACGGGGCTAATTAGGGAGAAAATCTGTTGCTCTTTGAGAGCGCTAGTGGAGAAGACACTCTTCCTCTGGTCTGCATAGGACACAGATGTGAATGCTGGAACTGCAGCAGTTACTTTGCCATTATGAAAACAGCTGGCTTGAGAATTAAGCCAATATACTGAGAAGAGCAGAACTGGGAGAGTCATCACAGAGAAATAGATCTGACTGAAGTCCTTTCTCTGAGAGAGTAGGATTTTGTTATAAGAACACTCTGGGCTTGTTTCACAAGGGTTACTCTTCCCCTCCCCCTGGAGGGTGTGCAGGGAAATTTTCTCAAATCATTATTTGGAGAACCTGGTGGGTTTCCTGAAGGGCAACCCTATAAACGTGAGACGGAAGCCTCCAAGTGTTTCTTATTCTCAAAGTAATCCACACTCAGCCTTTAGCAATTCACCAAAATTACCATTTAAAGTGCACCCACCTGTGTTTCACCTCTAGCTGCTTCTGCCCCAGGTAAGCAGACCTCTCCTGTGATGTTCTGGATATGCCTGTCTCAACAGATTTCAGGGTGGCTGTCTTCTCTGCAAATTCAGTTCTCTGATGTGTCCAAGGTAAGTCATTTGTTTTTAACTTTTCCAGCTTTTTCTTGTAGTAAGGATGAATTGACAACTGGCAATGATTCTTTAATCCTAGATGGCCAAATTTACTCGGCCATCTGAACCTTTGCCCGTCTGTGCACTTCCTGGTAAAATCTAGTTTTAGCCATCCTTGCTAAGTCAATTTAACAAGAATCCCCCAACCCCAGCAATATCTGATCATGCTGGATATCTTCAGCAAGAATCCTATCAGGTCATATAATAGGCTCATTTGCCTGATGCACAGCAAGTGAATATACTGAGACACTGGGGACTGCAGCAGAGAAAGAGCTTAATAATCATAGGGCAGCCAAATGAAGAGACAGTAGGAAACCTCAAAACAGCCTCCCTAAAAAAAATTTGGAATAGGCATTTTAGGTGGGCCAAAGTGTGGCAGAGTGGCACAGTTTGCAGAGCTCAGGGTTAAGTCATGGGTTGAGAGATGAAAAAACTACATTCTCATGATGATTCCGTTTCTTTGTGGAGGTCCTCAGACTGGTTGACATCAGTCATTCCATTGGAATTCCAGATCTAAAGAACATCTTAAGCAATTCTTAAATAAAAGCCTATGATTCTAACATCAGAACTCCTATCTGTAGGAACACTGGAGATGTAAGTGGTCAGTATCTAGTGCTACGTGATTCATTTACAAGGAAATGGGCCAAAGTGCAGCCTGATTAATGCTTAATTATAACTATATTTCTGTCCAGACTCTGGTGTGTAATTCTTGTTAACCCTGTAAGGATACTTTTCAGTTGGTTTGGCCAGAGTCCCCCTTATCATAGATGTTTCCTATTAGTAATTTCCATCCAGTAGCCGCTACCCTGCTCCCTGCCTATAAATTTCCACTTTGCCCATGCTGTGTTCACAGTTGAGTCCAATCTCTTTCCTCCACTGCAAGACCCTGTTGCAGTGGCCCCATGCCTATTACAATGGTCTTAAATAAGGTCTTCTTTAATAGGCTTTAACAAATATCACTGAATAATTTTTTCTTTAATACAACTTCCAAGTTTTTTTTACATATTAGAGCTAAAACTGTAAGTCTGAGTTTCCTTTCTATTAATAGTTCAGTATTATATTTTCTGTGTGAAAAGTCTTTAGGAGGTATTCCACATGTGTAGGGGGTTTCCAGCACTAAGACTGATCAGACTGGGTAAGATTAACATAATAGAGAAACTGTATTTCCTATAGAGAAAATGTTTTTGACCAGAAAATAAGCTCTCTATTTAATCAGGTGGAAATTCCGTTCTGATTTCCAATTCTTTTAATAATCTTCTTTTTTTTTTTTTTTTTTTTCTTTTGAGGTGGAGTCTCACTCTGTTGCCCAGGTTGGAGTGCAGTGGCGTGATTTTGGCTAACTGCAACCTCTACCTCCCGGGGTCAAGTGATTCTCCTGCCTCAATCTTCTGAATAGCTGGGACTACAGGCACAGGCCCAGCTAATTTTTGTATTTGTAGTAGAGAGGGGGTTTCGCCATGCTGGCCAGGCTGGTCACGAACCCCTGACCTTAAGTGATCCACCTTTCTGAGCCTCCCAACATGCTAAGATTACAGGCGTGAGCCACTGTGCCTGGCCCCTTTTGTTAGTCTTCTATTTTATAATGACAACAAGTGTAGAGGTGGAGAACAGGGATATGAAAGTGATGTGTCACTGAGTCTTTTTATTTACTGCATGAATTAAAGTAAATTTTTTTTCAGTTTTATTGAGGTATAATTGACAAATAGAAATTGTATTTAAGGTATACAACTTGATGTTTTGTATGTGTACATTGTGAAATTAAAACCACAGTCAAGCTAATTACCGTACATTGTGAAATTAAAACCACAGTCAAGCTAATTACCGTACCAATCACCTCACATAGTTACCGTCTTTTCTTTCTCTCTCTGTGTGCGGGGAGGTGGGGGGTGAGGACTCTTAAAGTCTACCCCCTTAGCATATTTCTGTTGCAGGAAGTCAGGGACCCCCAAACAGAGGGACAGGCTGAAGCCATGGCAGAAGAACATAAATTGTAAAGATTTCATGGACATTTATTAGTTCCACAAATTAATATTTTTATAATTTCTTACACCTGTCTTTACTGTAATCTCTGAATATAAATTATGAAGGTTTCATGGACACTTATCACATCCCCAGTCAATACCCTTGTGATTTCCTATGCCTGTCTTTACTTTAATCTCTTAATCCCGTCATCTTCGTAAGCTGAGGAGGATGTATGTCACCTCAGGGCCCTGTGATGATTGTGTTAACTGCACAAATTGTTTGTAGGGCATGTGTGTTTGAGCAATATGAAATCTGGGCACCTTGAAAAAAGAACAGGATAACAGCAATGTTCAGGGAACAAGAGAGATAACCTTAAACTCTGACTGCTGATAAGCCAAGCGGAACAGAGCCATACATCTCTTCTTTCAAAAGCAAATAGGAGAAATATCGCTGAATTCTTTTTCTCAGCAAGGAACATCCCTGAGAAAGAGAATGCGCCCCTGAGGGTATGCCTATGAACAGCCCCTTTAGGGGCGGCTGTCTTTTACGGTTGAAGCCGAAGGGATGAAATAAGTCATGGTCTCCTGTAGCACTCCCAGGATTATTAGGACAAGGAAATTCCCACCTAATAAATTTTGGTCAGACAGGTTGTCTGCTCTCAAATCCTGTCTCCTGATAAGATGTTATCAATGATAATGTGTGCCCAAAACTTCATTAGCAATTTTAATTTTGCCCCATCGTGTGGTCCTGTGATCTCGCCCTGCCTCCATTTGCTTTGTGGTATTTCATTACCTTGTGAAGCATGTGATATCTGTGACCCACACCCTATTTGTGCACTGCCTCCCCTGTTGAAAATCGCTAATAAAAACTTGCTGGTTTTACGGCTCAGAGCATCACAGAACCTGCTGACATGTGATGTCTCCCCCGGACACCCAGCTTTAAAATTTCTCTCATTTGTACTCTTTCCCTTTATTTCTCAGACCAGCCGACACTTAGGGAAATAGGAAAGAACCCATGTTAACTGTCGTGGACGGGTTCCCCCAATATATTTCAAGTATACAATACAGTGTTAACCGTAGTCACCATGCTGTGCATTAGCCCTCTAGAACTTATTCAACTTGTGTAACTGAAACTTTGTAAAAAGTAGGAGTTTTTAATTAGTTTTAAAATTTTCATTTTTAGTTGTAAATTGACAAATTATAGTTTTATATATTTTGGGATACAAAGTGATGTTACAATTTATGAATAGAAGGTAGAATAATTAAATCAAGCTAATTAACATATCTATCACCTCAAATATTTCCTGTGGTGAGAACATTCGCCATTTTTTCTTAGCAGTTTTGAAATGTATATTATTTACTACGTTCACCATACTGTGTAATATGTCACAAAAAAGAAAACCTTATTTTTCCTTTCTAACTGAGGCTTTTAGCCTTCTGACCATCATCTCCCCATTGCCCTCATCTCCTCAGCTTCTATCACCACCATTCTACTCTCTGCTTCTTTGAGTTTCTTTTACATTCCATATATGAGAAAGTATATTTGTCCTTCTATGCCTTGGCTTATTTTAATTAGCATAGTGTTCTCCAATTCCATTTATGTTGTCACGAATGACAGATTTTCCTTCACTTTTAAAGCTAAATAGTATTTCCTTGTGTGTATATACCACATTTTTTCTATCTGTTGACGGACACTTAGGTTGGTTCCGTAACTTGGATATTATGAATAGTGCTGCAGTGAACATGGGAGCACATATATTTTTTGACATATCAATTTCAAGTCTTGTGTGTAAACACCCAGAAGCAGGATTGCTAGATCACATAGTAGTTCTGTTTTTAATTTTTGAGTAACTGCCATAGTGTTTTCCATGGTGGCTATACGAATTTACATTCCCACCAACCATGTACAAAGGTTCCCTTATCTCCACAATTCTTATACATCTACCTGAAGCATTCCCTCAGAGATTAGGTGAGGAATGGAAGAATTTCAAGCTCACCTCCTTGCCCATTTCCCTAGTCGAGGAGCAGAGCAGCCCACCACGTTAGCCATCCAATTGCCTGTTCTCCATCTTGTGCAGGTTTCTCTGGGGCTGTCATCCCAGGTAAAGGTTATTTAAGAGATGATACCAAAGTGAGGGGAACAATGATGAAGATTCTGCTTCAGCCTTTGGCAACCTCAACCTTCTCCATTCAGAAGAACCTAGTCATAAGTGCTGAAGCATCAGTAGCTGCTGAGAAGTTCTCTGATGAAGACTGGAGAATAAATTTGTTACATGAACCTTTAATGAAAGCCTTCTACCTTCCAAGATACCAGTGATAGACCAAAAAAAGAAAATGCAGTCCTGCTGCTTAGATAGATCCTTGAAGGGATCTCCACCAGATGCCAAATCATGTGTGTATGCTAGTAGTGCTCATTGAAGCATTTGCTGAGAAAGTGATGGGTTTATTTATTTAGCAATTGCTCATGAATGGACCTTGGCTATTTTAGCTGTTCACTAGCTTTGACTACAGAAAGTTAAAATGTAGATTACAGTTTGGCTGAACTATATGTCAATTAGGTTTAAAAAAAAATCCATAAACTGTCTTCGTAAATGATAGGCATAAATCGTTACCCCATAAAATTCCTGCACAGAGGGCATATGGTTTATGGCAAATTAGAGCTGTGTGAACTCTAGTAATTTAATTCAAAATATTGCCTGAGGTGATTGTGTCTCTTGGGTTATGTTTTTACAAGGCCTTGCTCTGGCTACAAAATGACTGGAGTAGACTGAGCTTAAAACAAGAGTTCTCTAATGAAGCTTAATAATTGTTAATGCATGCTGCTTAGATGTCTGGAATTTCTGGTGTGTCTCACTTCCTGGAGCTCTAGAATGTACCACAGCCACCCTTTAACAGATCCAGTAGAGGAAGATGGTCACATATGTGACCATCATGTCAGGACAGATAGAGGATATTTGGGGTCTAGACCTCTTAGGACACAAAATATTTATTAATTTTCATGTCTTGATGATGTCTCAGTTTTTTAAGTCTCCACTTATCAAATAGACTCTAATCTACTTAATTCTGTGATGTTGGGTTTGCCTAACTCAGGATGGCAGTGGCCCCAGGTATCACCCTTGGGTTACCTGTTGCCCTCAGAGGCATAATCACAAAAAAAAATAAAAATAAAAAATAAAATAAAAAGGCTCTTTGAAACTCTTTGTTTCACTTTTGGTTCTGAAAGCATGAATTTGCAAGACGACTGGCTAGTTTTTGGCTAGGGAACCTAGAGTATATTGTAAACACCTGAATTCCCCCTATACTGGGAAACAGGGAGAGTGTTGTGTTGACAGTTGTAAACCTAGACTCTAGACAGTGCCTAATACATATAAAGTACTCATAAATATTTGTCAAACCAAAGCATAAAACCAATGTCCCAGTTAACACCTGTATTAGGGTTCTCTTAGAGGGACAGAACTAATAGGATGGAGATATATATATATATAAGTTTATTAAGTATTAACTTACACGATCACAAGGTCCCACAATAGGCTGTCTGCAAGCTGAGGAGCAAGGACTGACAGCAACCAGTCTGTCCCCAAGTTGAAGAACTTGGAACTGCCGATGTTCAAGGGCAGGAAGCATCCAGCATGGGAGAAAGATGCAGGCTGGGAGGCTAGGCCCATCTCTCCTTTTCACATTTTTCTGCCTGCTCTATATTAGCTGGAAGCTGATTGGATTGTGCCCATCATATTAAGTGTGGATCTGCCTTCCCCAGCTCACTGACTCAAATGTTAATCTATTTCAGCCATACCCACACAGACACAACCAGGCTTAATACTTTGTATCCCTCAATCCAATCCAGTTGATAATCAGTATTAACCATCACAACCATCCCAATCCCAATCCTAAGCAAAAAAAGATTACTTGGCAGGGCTGTGTGATTACCAAAGGAATTGTGTACCAAACCCCTATGCTGGGTTCTGGGTAAGGCTGAGATCCAGTGGCTGAAGGACAGCCAGAGGAAGCCTATATAGAGTATGCTTGAGAAAGGCAAAGAGAGAGGATTTTCATTCTCCCTGTTCTAAAAAGAAACAGAAAAGTTATGGCAGTTGTGTTTAGGAATAGGAAAGAATGAAATGCTGAGAATCTACCTCACTGTTGGCTTTTTGGTGACCTTCAGTTAACTCACAAACCCTCCCTTCCCACCTATTTCCTCACCCACTACCTTCTCCACTCTGCCGGGCAAGACTGACAGCCTTCCCTCTCAACTGGCTGAATGCTGCTCCTTACTTACAGGTTTGCCATTTATTGCTACCATTGTTTACAGTCCTTCATCTCTGTTCCAAGACCATTTAAATTAATTTTGCAAATAAGATTTCACAAGACACTGCATAATATGCTTCAATAGGATCAAGACATATTACATTTACTGTATAGCAAATTAGCAAATTAGCTTTTGCACAGATTATAATTTATTGTTTTATTTATGCATTTCATTAATTCTGTCTTCCTATTTTTCACTATACAAAGCTACCTGAATTATAACAAGTGGCTGCTGAATAATACATCTTCTCATGCTGCAGCTCAGTAGAAAATTTTCACACACATGCCCCATGGGTAATACTGAACTGTGCAATTTTACAGGAGTCCATTAAAAGCAAACTTTCAAACGCAAATCAGAAAGGAAAATCATGTTTTATGAAATATATATCTAGAGTTCTGGGCTCAGACTCTAGGAGACAAAAATTAAGCTTATAAAAAATTTCTAAGACTCTTTCTCGAATTTTGACATTTATGACAGCCTCGTGCCTGTTTGGTGTCTTATTCTGGTTCAAATAAAATGACTTCAGTATCTAGAGGTAGAATGTGTGTTACAAAGGCATAGAACAGTACACAAAGGATCTGGTGCTTGCTGTTAGGCCTGTCAAATTATCCTTGTCACAGGAGATTCAAAAAATAAGCTTCAAAGAGGAGGCAGCCTCTGCTCCTGTGATGTCTATAGTGGTTGCTCTACGTGAGAATTTGTGGAGCTTGTGAGCATCATAAATGAGGTCACTGTGTTCACCTCTGTTTCCTGTGTCTCTGTGATTTTGTGCAGCCCTAGTTAGCAGTTTCTCTAACTCAGGCATAGATGTGATGCTTGCCCTGCGAGGAAAAGCAGAAAGCCTCTGAGCATTGACCTTGGACAACTCATTTGTAATTTAGAGAAGAAAAGGTGATGAATATGCTAATTAGCCTGATTTGATCTTTCCGTGTATTGAAACATCACATTGCGCCCCATAAATGTATACAATTATTCTTTGTCAATTAAACATTAAAAAAACATAAAATAATGAATAGAAGAAAAGGTAGGTTAGGAAAGGCAGATGGAATGAGAAGTAACAATGTTTATCCAAGTTTTTTTTTACACAGGTGTCTGTGAACAAGCCAAACAGTGACCCAGCTGCTTCAGTTTGGCACGCTCTGCCGTTTAGAGCCAAGTGTTGACGGGGGATAGGATGGTGCAGAAAAACATTTTTATGTGTATTATCTCTTCAGCTTTCCAAAGGTACTTATCCTCACTCCGTTGATACAAGATGCCCCAAAATAGCATAACTGATGGCAGAACGAGGTGGTCTGAATCCTTAAGGAAAAATTCCCCAGGATCTGCCCCTTTTCTCCCTCTGGTAGATAGTGTGGTATGGAGGAAAAAAGCCTCCCCCACTCCTCCCTTTTTTCCTTTTTTTTTTCTTTTCCTTTTTGGTCTGTGGGTGTGTGTATGTCTGAGTCTAGCTCTGTCATCCAGGCTGGAGTGCAGTGGTGCAATTATAGCTCACTGCAGCCTTGACCTCCTGGGTTCAAGCAATCTTCCTGCCCCAGTCTATGTCTGGGAATACAGGCATGCATCACTATGCCTGGCTAGTTTTTAAATTTTTTATAGATGGGGAGTCTCACTATGTTGCCCGGGCTAGTCTTAAGCCCTTGGCCTCAAACAATCCTCCTGCCTCAGCCTCTCAAAGAACAGAGATTACAGGCATGAGGCACTGCAACACCCTCCTGCTGCTTTTTCTTTCCCCCAAAATTTTGCAATCACTTTCTACCTATGAGACCCTGGCCATGTTACTGAAACTTTATGAGCCTCAGTTTCCTATCTGTAAAACAGGAATAAGATTACTTACCTTTCTTATTGTGTCTTAAATGTTGTTGTAACGTTTAAGATGTTCATTAGATAACTGTTGCCTTCCTCTCACAAACCACATCATCAGTACCAAGTAATCAGCTCCTGAGAACCATCTGTGGTGGACGCGGCAAAAGAAGCGACTGACGATTCTTCTGTCATCTGCAGGTCAGGTTAACTGTTTCCATGTTGCCTGGAGATGCAGCAGTGGTTATTGTCTCTAACAAGTACATTCCTGCTGAGTGTTTAACTCCTGAAAAATGAAGGTTACCCAAGTAGATGCTACAGATAAATGAGTCATGAATCCTGCAAAATCTTTGTAAGTTACTCTCAATACACCTTTTTAAAGTTATATAAACTTCAGATAAGATGATTCTGGGCGGATCTCTTGGAATCCGTCCTACTCTAAGGGTCCTATATATTCAAAAGGCATTTGGGATGAGCCTTCTCATCTCACCCCAGCAAACTAAAACTAATGATAATGGAGAACCATAACACCTCATGGCAGAATTTAACTCTTTTAAATGTGGCGATAGAGAAACTAATTACTGCCTCTGTTTCCTATCTTCTTTGGTTTAGCATTCACATGCCTCTGTTAGAAGACTTTTAGATATAATTAAACCCCAAACTGAGCCCTAATAGAGTTCCTAACTGTAGGTACAGTCTGTCACTATCCAGTAGATTTTTCTGCAATGTTGGAATGTTCTAATACCTGTGCTGTCCAATATGGTCGCCACCATATGTGACTGTTGACATGTGAAATGTGGCAAGTGCAATTAAGAACTAAATTTTTATTTTTTCATAATTTACATAGCTATGTGTGGCTGATGTATACTGTATCAGATGTGCAGGTTAGGGCTGTAGATTGGGTTTATTTTCATATATATGATTGAAAACCTAAAGGAAATACAGATGACACTGAGAGAGAATCCATATATTGCTTCTACTTTTATTTATTAAATGGTCTCCCAA
Organism: Rhinopithecus roxellana; assembly: GCF_007565055.1. Lineage (NCBI taxonomy): Eukaryota > Metazoa > Chordata > Mammalia > Primates > Cercopithecidae > Rhinopithecus > Rhinopithecus roxellana. The sequence goes on along the minus strand of NC_044563.1, from coordinate 119,854,360 downwards.
GTAGCTGACCCTCAAGGGCTTATAAAATATAGTTATTCACTACAATTGCCATATTTCTAATAATACATATCCCAATAGGATCATATCATTGTGCCTTTTTTGTTATATTTGTCATGAATATTTCAAAGCCAAACTTACTGTAATCGTTTCAGTATAGTCACTTCCAAATGAAAATGTTAGCTGATAGGAGCAACTAATGTTTAGACCACTGAGTGCAAGGAACTGAATTGGAAAGGGGGTTATATATTCTTACTCTTCTTCCATTTCCTGACACAATGCAATTACCATTGTCTTTTCTTAAACCATAACTCACTATCTCAATATTTTATTAAGCTAACACATATATAGTACTTACAAGATAAGAGACTATTCTAAAACAAATACCTGGCCTACCCATATTCATGTTGGAAGAGAGAGCACAAAGGATGCACTGTAATTTTTACTGATATGTAAAAATGTATTTTTGCTATGACTGAGGAAACAACTCTTTTATATATATACTTTAAGCTCTAGGGTACATGTGCACAATGTGCAGGTTTGTTACATAGGTATACATGTGCCATGTTGGTTGGCTGCACCCATCAACTCATCATTTACATTAGATATTTCTCCAACTACTCTCCCTCTCCCAGCCCCCCACCCTCTGATAGGCCCCAGTGTGTGATATTCCCCACCCTCTGTCCTTGTGTTCTCATTGTTCAACTCCTACCTGTGAGTGAAAACATGCGGTGTTTGGTTTTCTGTCCTTGTGATAGTTTGCTCAGAATGATAGTTTCCAGTGTCATCCATGTCCCTGCAAAGGACATGAACTCATCCTTTTTTATTGCTGCATAGTATTCCATGGTGTATATGTGCCACATTTTCTTAGTCCAGTCTATCATTGATGGACATTTGGGTTGGTTCCAAGTCTTTGCTATTGTGAATAGTGCCACAATAAACATATATGTGCATGTGTCTTTATAGTAGCATCATTTATAATCCTTTAGGTGTATACCCAGTGATGGGATTGCTTGGTCAAATGGTATTTCTGGTTCTGGAACCTTGAGGAATTGCCACACTGTCTTCCACAATAGTTGAACTAATTTACACTCCCACCAACATTGTAAAAGCGTTCCTATTTCTCCACATCCTCTCCAGCCTCTGTTGTTTCCTTTTTAATGGTCGCCATTCTAACTGGCGTGAGATAGTATCTCATTGTGGTTTTGATTTGCATTTCTCTGATGACCAGTGATGATGAGCAATTTTTCATGTGTCTGTGGGCTGCATAAATGTCTTATTTTGAGAAGTGTCTGTTCATATCCTTTGCCCACTTTTTGATGGGTTTTTTTTTGTTTGTTTGTTTGTTTGTTTTTTTTGTAAATTTAAGTTCTTTATAGATTCTGGGTATTCGCCCTTTGTCAGATAGATACATTGCAAAAATTTTCTCCCATTCTGTAGGTTGCCGGTTCACTCTGATGATAGTTTCTTTTGCTGTGCAGGAGCTCTTTAGTTTAGTTAGATTCTATTTGTCTATTATGGCTTTTGTTGTCATTGCTTTTGGTGTTTTAGTCATGAAGTCTTTGCCAATGCCTATATCCTGAATGGTATTGTCTGGGTTTTTGTGGTTTTAGGTCTTACAATTTAAGTATTTAATCCATTTTGAGTTAATTTTTGTATAAAGTGTAAGGGAAGGATCCAGTTTCAGCTTTCTACATAGGACTAGCCAGTTTTCCCAACACCATTTATTAAATAGGGAATCCTTTCCCCATTGCTTGTTTTTGTCAGGTTTGTCAAAGATCAGATGATTGTAGATGTGTGGCATTATTTCTGAGGCCTCTGTTCTGTTCCATTGGTCTATTTCTCTGTTTTGGTACCAGTACCATCCTTTTTTGGTTACTGTAGCCTTGTAGTATAGTTTGAAGTCAGGTAACATGATGCCTCCAGCTTTGTTCTTTTTGCTTAGGATTGTTGCGGCTATGCAGGGTCTTTTTTGGTTCCATATGAACTTTCAAGTAGTTTTTTCCAATTCTGTGAAGAAACTCATTGGTAGCTTGATGGGGATGGCATTGAATCTATAAATTACCTTGGGCAGTATGGCCATTTTCATGATATTGATTCTTCCTATCCATGAGCATGGAATGTTCTTCCATTTTGTTTGTGTTCTCTTTTATTTCGTTGAGCAGTGGTTTGTAGTTCTCCTTGAAGAGGTCCTTCACATCCCTCGTAAGTTGCATTCCTAGGTATTTTATTTTCTTTGTACTAATTGTGAATGGGAGTTCACTCATGATTTGGTTCTCTGTCTGTTTATCGTGTATACAAATGCTTGTGATTTTTGCACATTGATTTTGTATCCTGAGACTGTTGAAGTTGCTTATCAGCTTAAAGGGGTTTTGGGCTAAGATGATGGGTTTTCTAAATAAACAATCATGTCATCTGCAAACAGGGACATTTTGTCTTCATCTTTTCCTAATTGAATACCTTTTATTTCTTGCCTGATTGCCCTGGCCAGAATTTCCAACACTATGTTGAATAGGAGTGCTGAGAGAGGGCATCCTTTTCCTGTGCCAGTTTTCAAAGGGAATACTTCCAATTTTTGCCCAATCAGTATGATATTGGCTGTGGGTTTGTCATAAATAGCTCGTATTACTTTGAGATACATTCTATCAATACCTAGTTTATTGAGAGTTTTTAGCATGAAGCTCTGTTTTGTCAAAGGCCTTTTCTGCATCTATTGAGATAATCATGTGGTTTTTGTCACTGGCTGTCTTTATGTGATGGGTTACATTTATTGATTTGCATATGTTGAACCAGCCTTGCATCCCAGGTATGAAGCTGATTTGATCATGGTGGATAAGCTTTTTGATGTGCTGCTGGATTTGGTTTGCCAGTATTTAATTGAGGATTTTGCATCAGTGTTCATCAGAGATATTGTCTAAAATCCTTTTTTTTTGTTGTGTCTCTGCCACGCTTTGGTATCAGAATACCTCATAAAATGAGTTAGGGAGGATTCTCTCTTTTCCTATTTTTTGGAATGTTTCAGAAGGAATGGTACCAGCTCCTCTTTGTACCTCTGGTAGAATTCAGCTGTGAATCTGTCTGGTCCTGGGCTGTTTTTGTTTGGTAGGCTATTAATTATTGCCTCAATTTCAGAGCCTGCTATTGGTCTATTCAGGGATCCAACTTCTTCCTGGTTTAGTCTTGGGAGGGTGTAAGTGTCCAGGAAATTATTCATTTCTTCTAGGTTTTCTAGTTTATTTGCGTAGAGGTGTTTATAGTATTCTCTGATGGTAGGTTGTATTTCTGTGGGATCAGTGGTGATATCCCCTTTATCATTTTTTATTGTGTCTATTTGACTCTTCTCTCTTTTCTTCTTTATTAGTCTGGCTAGCTGTCTGTCTATTTTATTGATCTTTTCAAAAAACCAACTCCTGGATTCACTGATTTTTTTTTTTTTTTTTGAAGAGTTTTTTTGTCTCTATCTCCTTCAGTTATTCTCTGATCTTAGTTGTTTCTTGCCTTCTGCTAGCTTTTGAATTTGTTTGCTCTTGCTTCTCTAGTTCTTTTAATTGTGATTTAGGGTGTCAATTTTAGATCTTTCCTGCTTTCTCTTGTGGGCATTTAGTGCTATAAATTTCCCTCTACACACTGCTATAATGTGTCTCAGAGATTCTGGTACATTGTGTCTTTGTTTTTATTGGTTTCAAAAAACATCTTTATTTCTGCCTTCATTTTGTTATTTACCCAGTAGTCATTCAGAAGCAGGTTGTTCAGTTTCCATGTAGTTGTGTGGTTTTGAGTGAGTTTCTTAATCCTGAGTTCTAAATTGATTACCCTGTGGTCTGAGAGACAGTTTGTTGTGATTTCTGTTATTTTACATTTACTAAGGAGTGTTTTACTTTTAATTATGTGGTCCATTTTAGAATAAGTGTGATATGGCGCTCAGAAGAATGTATATTCTGTTGATCTGGGGTGGAGAGTTCTGTAGATGTCTATTAGGTCTGCTTGGTGCAGAGCTGAATTCAAGTCCTGGATATCCTTGTTATCCTTCTGTCTCATTGATGTGTCTAATATTGCCAGTGGGGTGTTGAAGTCTCCCATTACTGTGTGAGAGTCTAAGTCTCTTTGTAGGTCTCTAAGGACTTGCTTTATAAATCTGGGTGCTCCTGTATTGGGTGCATAAATATTTAGGATAGTTAGTTCTTGTTGAATTGATCCCTTTACCATTATGTAATGGCCTTTGTCTCTTTTGATCTTTGATGGTTTAAAGTCTGTTTTATCAGAGACTAGGATTGCAACACCTGCTCTTTTTTGCTTTCCATTTGCTTGTCAGATCTTCCTCCATCCCTTTATTTTGAGCCTATGTGTGTCTCTGTGAATGAGATGGGTCTCCTGAATACACCACACTGATGGATCGTGACTCTATCCTATTTGCCAGTCTGTGTCTTTTAATTGGGGCATTTAGTCCGTTTACATTTAAGGTTAGTATTGTTATGTGTGAATTTGATCATATCATTATGATGTTAGCTGGTTATTTTGCCCCTTAGTTGATGCAGTTTCTTCATAGCATCGATGGTCGTTACAATTTGGCATGTTGTTACAGTGACTGATACCAGTTGTTCCTTTCCATGTTTAGTGCTTCCTTCAGGAGCTGTTGTAAGGCAGGCCTGGTGGTGATAAAATCTCTCAACATTTGCTTATCTGTAAAGGATTTTATTTCAGCTTCACTTATGAAGCTTAGTTTGGCTGGCTATGAAATTCTGGGCTGAAAATTCTTTTCTTTAAGAATGTGGAATATTGGCCCCCACTCTCTTCTGGCTTGTAGGGTTTCTGCCGAGAGATCCACTGTTAGATCGGGTTACCCACAAAGGGAAGCCCATCAGACTTTCTCTCTGGCTACCCTTAACATTTTTTCCTTCATTTAGACTTTGTGAATCTCACAATTATGTGTCTTGGGGTTGTTCCTCTCAAGGAGTATCTTTGTGGTGGTCTCTGTATTTCCTGAATCAGAATGTTGGCCTGCTTTGCTAGGTTGGGGAAGTTCTCCTGGATAATATCCTGAAGAGTGTTTTCTAACTTGGTTCCATTCTTCCCATCACTTTCGGGTATGCTAATCAAATGTAGATTTGGTCTTTTCATAGTCCCATATTTCTTGGAGTCTCTGTTCATTTCTTTTCACCCTTTTTTTCTCTAATCTTTTCTTCTTGCTTTATTTCATTAATTTTATCTTCTATCACTGATATCCTTTCTTCCACTTGATCGAATCAGCTACTGAAGCTTGTACATGGATCATGAAGTTCTTGTGCTGTGATTTTCAGCTCCATCAGGTCATTTAATGTCTTCTCTACACTGTTTATTCTAGTTAGCCATTCATCTAACCTTTTTTTCAAGGATTTTTGCTTCCTTGCAATGGGTTAGAACATGCTCCTTTAGCTCAGAGAAGTTTATTATTACCGACTTCTGAATCCTACTTCTGTTAACTCGTCAAACTCATTCTCCATCTAGCTTTGTTCCATTGCCAGCAAGGAGCTGCGATCCTTTGGAGGAGAAGAGGCACTCTGGTTTTTGGAATTTTCAGCTTTTCTGCTCTGGTTTCTCCCCGTCACTGTGGTTTTATCTACCTTTGGTCTTTGATTTTGGTGACCTACAGATGGGGGTTTGGTGTGGATGTCCTTTTTTGTTGATGTTGATGCTATTCCTTTCTGTTTTAGTTTTCCTTGTAACGGTCAGGCCCCTCGGCTACAGGTCTGTTGGAGTTTGCTGGAGGTCCACTCCAGACCCTGTTTGCCTGCTGGTACCACCAGCAGAGGCTGCAGAACAGCAAATATTGCCGAACAGCAAATATTGCAGAACAGCAAATATTGCTGCCTGACCCTTCCTCTGGAAGCTTCGTCCCAGAGGGGCAGCCGCCTGTATGAGGCATCTGTCAGCCCCTACTGGGAGGTGTCTCCCAGTCAGGCCACACAGGAGTCAGGGACCTGCTTGAGGAGGCAGTCTGTCCATTCTCAGAGCTCGAATGCCATGCTGGGAGAACCACTCTTCTATTCAGAGCTGTCATACAGCAACGTTTAAGTCTGCAGAAGTTGAATCCTGCCTTTGTTCATCGATGCCCTGCCTACAGAGGTGGAGTCTATAGAGGCAGTAGGCCTTGCTGAGCTGTGGTGGGCTCTGCTCATTTCAAGCTTCCCAGCCACTTTGTTTACCTACTCAAGCCTCAGCAATGGTGGACACCACTCTCCCTGCCAGGCTGCAGCCCCGCAGGTCAATCTCAGACTGCTGTGCTAGCAGTGAGCAAGGCTCCATGGGCATGGGACTCACTGAGCCAGGCACAGGAGGGAATCACCTGGTCTGCCAGTTGCTAAGACTGTGGGAAAAGCACAGTATTTGGGCAGAGGTGTACAGGTACACTCTGTCATGGCTTCCCTTGTCTAGGAAAGGGAAATACCCTGACCCCTTGCACTTTCTGGGTGAGGCAACACCCCGCCCTGCTTCAGCTTGCCCTCTGTGAGTTGCACCCACTGTCCAGCCAGTCCCAATGAGATGAACCAGGTACCTCAGTTGGAAATACAGAAATCACCTGTCTTCTGTGTCGATCTCGCTGGGAGCTGCAGACCACTTTTTCCTATTCAGCCATCTTGGACTCTGTCTTATGTTTGGAAACAACTCTAATGGTGATGCCTGTGAGCTGGAGCATTAGCCTGAATGCCACCTGCAGTGCAGGTAAAGCAAGGTACAACCTAATATGACTAGATTAGAAGTGTGGCATAGCAGCCAGCTGGCACCAAGGGAAGGGGGCAAGTTATCTGAAGTATACAGGAAAATATAATACAGTGTGCTCAAGGCAGTAAATAATTTTACCTAAACAGTTACATGATGCTGAAGGGCCAATTCGTGACTAGCGGGTTTACTATAAATGCTTTTGTAAACATTTTGAAACCCAGCTGTGAAGTTGTAGAGTTGTGATTATTGACATGTGGTATTGGAGTACTTTAATATTTTGATGTGTTGAGCATACCCACCAACATTTTAGTATGTAAACATAAAAGTTTAAAAAGATGAATGCAAACCATTGCTCTACAATGTCTGTATTTTCCCCTAAAGAACCGTTCTATGCCATCCTCTGAGCCTAATTCATTATTTTCATCCTTCCTTCTAAAAATCACATTCTTAGCTATCCTAGTTAATTCCCAGAACTGTATCTCTCCCAAAGAAAACAGCCAGCAGCTGACCAATTTCTCAGTCAATACCATGCAAAAAGTCATTTTGGAGGCTCCCTTAGTAGAAAGGAAATGTACTATGTATCCCTACTGTATTAGTCCATTCTCACATTGCTATAAATAAATACCTGAGGCTGGGCAATTTATAAAGTAAAGATGTTTAATTAGATTATGGTTCCACAGGCTGTACAGGAAGCCTGGCAGTATCAGCTTCTGGTGAGGCCTCAGGGAACTTTCAATTATGGCAGAAGGTAAAGGGGGAGCAAGCACTTCACATGGTTGGAGGAGGAGAAAGGCGAAAGGAGATGCTACACACTTTTAAAACAATGAGATCTTATGATAATTCACTCACTATCATAAGAGCACCAAGGGGATAGTGCTGCGCCATTCGTGAGAACGCTGCCCCCATGATCCAATAACTTCCATCAGGCTCCACCCCCAACATTGGGGATTATAGTTAAACTTGAGATTTGGGCACAGACACATATTCAATCCATATCACCTACAATAACTCTTACCATGCTGTTGGCAAAACCAAAGGAGTCAGTAGAGTCTAGGAACACCTCCAAATATTATACCATCTCCCCATGAAGAGATATTGGCCAAGAGGCCAGAAAGGAAGGATATCCTAAATGCATCTGTAGATATTATGATAATTGTGTGTATTATCTCATAATAGAGAGGGAATAATAAAGGCTAGAGGATAACATGTCCACATAGATTCCCTCCTAGTGGCCTTTTTCCCCACACAGTAGGGGAACTCATCCTCACAGAACTACACAGAAGGGAGTTTAAGGTGTATTTCTCAGGCACTGGATAAGAGGTTTTGAGGATAGCAGAGTCCAGGGCCCACTCTGTTGACTTCCCATTTGCCCTAGTTATTAAATTACCGCCTTTTGGTTCCAAACTCATGCAGGACTACTACTTTGCTTCTCGATGCGAGCTGGGACTCAGAAAACCACATTTCTGTTTTGCCAGCTGGTCCTGTTAGACTCTGCCAGTAGGGGGCCTGCAGAGGACTGCAAGGCTGGAGAAGGAAAGAAAACATGTTCTTTTCTGTGTGTTCCTGGTTTTCTGTGGTCTTCCTGTTACTGTGAGTAACACCTCAGGAATGTTCTTCATCCCAGCAGCAACAGTTCCTAGTAATAGGTGAATTGGTGTTTCCTTTTTCCAACACTTATAGAACAAGCTTCATCATGCCTCCCCCTAAAACCTCCAGACATCAGTACCAACCAAGTCATACCCTCTCCTTGGAGATCTGGGACCCCACAGGGTCCCTCCTTCAAGTTTAGAAGTTTTCATAGTTCCAACCTGTTACCTGTGTTCTTTCAGCCCCAGGGGTGGTAGCATAGCTGCTTTCTGCAGTAGCCATCTCCATAGCACCCAGCTTTTCACCACTTTAGCTATGTATTCACAACTTACAACCTACTTAGCCATTCTTTTTCTTTTCTTTTTTTTTTTTTTTTTTGAAACAGGGTCTCTCTCTCTCTCTCTTTCTCTCTCTCTCTCTCTCCTCTCTCCCTCCTCTCCCTCTCTCCTCTCCCTCTCTCCTCTCCCTCTCTCCTCTCCCTCTCTCCTCTCCCTCTCTCTCCTCTCCCTCTTCCCTCTCCCGCCGCTCCCTCTCCCCCCTCTCCCCCCCCTCTCCTCTCTCCCCTCTCCCCCCCCCCCTCTCCCCCCTCCCTCTCCCTCCCTCCCCCCTCTCTCTCCCCCTTCCCTCTCTCTCCCTCCCTCTCTCTCCCTCCCCTCTCGCCCCTCCCTCCTCCTCTCTCCCTCTCTCTCCCCTCCTCCTCTCCCCTCTCCCTCTCTCCCTCGCCTCCCTCGCTCCTCTCCTCTCTCCCTCTCTCCTCCCCTCTCTCCTCTCTCCTCTCTCTCTCTCTCTCCTCTCGCCTCTCTCTCTCCTCGCTCTCTCCTCCTCTCCTCTCTCTCTCCTCTCTCTCTCCTCTCTCTCTCCTCTCTCTCTCTCCCCTCTCCTCTCCCCTCTCGCGCCCCGCTCTCTCCCCCTCTCTCTCCCCCTCTCTCTCCCCCCGCTCTCCCCTCTCTCTCCCCTCTCTCTCACCGCCCCTCTCTCTCCCCCTCTCTCGCCCCCGCTCTCTGCCCCCTCCCCCCTCTCTGTCCCTCCCCTCGCTATCTCCCCTCTCTTCTCCCCGTCTCTCTCCCCTCCTCTCTCCCCTCTCTCTCTCCCTCTCTCTCTCCCCTCTCTCTCCCCTCTCTCCCCCTCCCCCTCCCCTCCCCTCCCCTCCCCCCCCTCCCCTCCCTTCCCTTCCCTTCCCTTCCCTTCCTTTCTCTTCTGCTCTCTCTCTCTCTGTCTCTCTCTCTCTTTCTCTCCCGCCCCCCTCCCTCCCATGCCAGGCTGCTGCAATCATAATTCACTGCCACATGGAACTCCTGAGCTCAAGAGATCCTCCTATCTCAGCCTCTGAAGTAGCTAGCACTACAAGTGTATGCCACTATGTGCAGCTAAATTTTTTAATTAAATTTTTTTTAAGTTTTGTAGAGACAGGGTCTTACGATGTTGCCCAGATGCATTCTTTATATTAAATTTTCTCTGTTCAAATAACAGGTGTGGTTTCTCTCTCCTGCTTGAACCCAGACTGATATACCTCTGAAATGGTCGTTTCAATGAACAAATAGGTACATGGGGTGTACCTAAGGTTAATAACTCATTTTTTGGAGCTGGGTGATTCTGCTAAGCCATGTGGTACTTGTGAGTCACCAGCAGTGGCAATGGATGAAAAATGCTACAGTGAAATGGAGTCACACCACCTTAAAAAAGCCTTTCAAGGCATACAATATTTGAATTGTTTACTTACCTGTATACTAGACTGCAAGCTCTGTGAGGTGAATGATGAAGTCCTGTTGATAGTTTTATCTTAAGTTCCAATGTGTACTTGTTGAATAAATAAATGAATGAAAAATTTAAGTATTTAGTGTAGTTTTAAATGATGGCAAATTTAACCACATGTTCAAGGACCTCCTTCTGCAACAAAAGTTTAAAAATCAGGTTAAAATGGAAAAGAATCCCTTTATAAATTTAAGGGTGAATTTTCCACATTCGTTTTTATTCTACAATTTCTGTTCTCCCTTAGTTTCCAGACATCATTGTGAGCTCGTTAGGCCCTTGGTTCTTTCAACACTTTTAATTACCTTAAAACATCATTCAACTCCAGCAAACTTGTCAATCTTATTATCTCGAAGGGACAAGGAGCAAAGATTAGTAGATTAGTTGTTTTATCATTTAAGTAATGAGAATTTTACACTTCTCTAAAGAGATTTATGAGAGTAATTAGTCTAAGCAGGAGTTTCCAGCATGAATGTTATTAGGTGTAATAATTAACCCTAGCGGGGTGAGTTACTGCCTAGTAACTTAATCATTGAGGATGGCATGAAATTTCAGTTTTAGGCATTTGGAAATATTTATAAATATGTACTACTAATAATCATTTAATAAAATACTAAATTTAATTATAAACGCATCAATATAAAACAAAGTATTGGCAAGTTTCATGCATCTCGTTATTAGCTTATTTTTTGTGTTCTTGTAATACGATTACTTAGTCAAAGAAAACGAGAGGGCAGCATTATATACTGGCAGAGCACTAGTGTTAGAGTTAGAGCTCAGCTCTGCCATGTGCTAGCTCTATGACTCTGGGTAATCCATTTGACCTTCCAAACCTCAGGTTTCTTCAGCTTCAAAACAGGTGGTAAAAAGTGACATCTAAGGCTTCTCTCAACCCTGGCTATCTATAACTATATAAGACACAAACATAAGTAGCTAGAGTTAGTACCTAGGCCACCTAGACTATGACTGACTCCTTTGTCTCTAAAGAGAAAATAAAATTAACAATAAAGTGTTTACTATGTACTATGATTTTCATATATATGATCTCATATTTCTTTAATAATGATATCCTTATTGTATAGATAAGGACACTCAAGAAATTTGAGGAGCTTGCATGGAAGGTAAGTTTGTATGAAACAGAATAGGTTCAAATACCAATTCCATTACTGTGTAACATCTATAAGTGGGAATAACTATAGTTTCTACCTTAGAATTACTAAAAGAAATAAATTAGATTTTACATGCAAAGTTCTTAGCAAAATATCTAGCTAAGAATGAACACTCCATAAATGTTAACTATTATTACTATTATTGTGATTTTTTTAATGTCATAACTACAAAATGCCAGTCAAGTTTTAAATCTAGGTGATTTTGACAATAAACACCATATAAATTCAGTTATATCATCCTGATAAACTATGAGAACTTGGAAATGTTAGGCTTTTTAAAAATTACTATGCAGCTCTTTCTCCTCTATTATTTCCCAACTAATACCTTATGCCTTAATACACTAAGAGGCATTTGAGTTTTCAGTTATAAAACACAAGCTAATGTCTCCATGCTACTTCATATTCCATAAGGTCAGATTCTATGATAGATGAACTATTTCCCAGATATAATAAAGTTTGCACATTAAAAGAGATTTTTGAGGAAATTAATGTAAGTCTAAAACATAACTAAAATTTAATTTCAGTTCTTTGGTTTCACAAAACCCTTGGTAACACCATAAAAATGATACGACTTTATTAACTGAGAGGAGATGAATTTATTGAGTTCCTGCTGAGTGTTAGGCATTGTGTTATCACTTTTAGCCAATATCCAAATCACTTGGTTTAATCTTTCTCATTTTGGGTTCCTCATATGAGCCATAAAATACATAAAAAAGAAAATTGAGTGACTATTTTATCCATCTTCCCAAAGATGGTACATAATTAGTACTATAGCATATTTTATTTTCTAAAGATAGAGGTACCTATCTATCCCACCCAACTAGCTTTTCTTTCAATGTGACATTGGCATTCCTCCATTGAGAGATGGGGATTACATTCCCTCCACTTGAATCTGGGTGGCTCTGTGTCTACAGCAGAAGTGACACTATATGACTCCCAAGGCTAAGTCGTTAAAAAATTCTTCAACATTCTCCAGTGCACTTCCTGGTCCTCGTGGAAGTTTGCCCTTGGAACTCAATCACCATGCTGTGAGGGAGCCACGAAAAGATCATGGGTATGCATCTGGCCACTTTCCCAGCTGAGATCGCAGCCAATAGCCAGTGAGGCTTTAAGATTATTCTATCCTCCACCCTTGGAACCACCCTAGCTGACTGAGTAGAGCAGGAACAAGCTGTTTCCACTGAGCACTAGCCAAATGCAAACTCATGGATGAAATACATGTCCCTGTTTTAAGCCACTAAGTTTTCAAGTGGTTTGTTATTAGCAAAAGTAAGCAGAAAGAGTGTCATTCAAGGTGCATTGTACTACATACAATGGTCACCTTAAGGCATTAGAGCTCATTTTTTATTCAAAACCAATTGAGTACACTGTGGACAAATAATGATTGTGATTAAACACATTATATTCTTCTGCAGTGGTCTTATTCTTTGTATAGATAATCAAATAGATATAGATATAAAAAGTATAAACTAATACTATATGAGAGAAAAACAAATTCTTAGATTACTAGGATTTAAAAACTATGAAAATTGTTTTAGAGACTTCTAGAATTTTATCATCTTCTAGAGTAATAATAGAACAATGTGATACATGCAAGCTGTCAGGAATTTAACAAATAACCCTTAAGGTTTAGATGACACTTGTGGACAGAAACCAATTAGAAGTGTGCTTTGCCTCTAACCTAATATAATTTCATTTTCTGACACTGCACTGTGAATGTTTAATAAGCCAACCCTTTTCCACATATGTCCACTTAATTGTTATTCTTGTTCTCATAAAAAGAATAGACTTAACATGGATTTTTTTTCCTTATTTTTTTCTCCTTCTTTCCATGTTTATTAGCATCAACCCTAACCAAAATTCTTCACCTCTTTCCAACATCTATACTCATTTTTCTGCACCCTATCCTTTTTGGTTCTGTTCTTTACATTTTAGTGCATCTCCCAAGTTTTACAATTATACTGTTCCCATTAGCTGTTTACATATGTCCAAATGATTTTCAACCTAGTCTGCCTTCCAAGTTGTATCAATGTTCTAGAACATTCCCTCTGCAGGGTCTGGGATGTTTATACTTTGTAGAGCTTCAGGGAGACTTAAGACATAAGGGATTCATTTTGCTCTCAGGAGGGGCTAGAACTAAGAATTATAAAGTTGATTAATGGGTAAACAAAAGAAAGCTAAGGCCATGATATCTATTAATAGCAGTCACTTGACACACACTTCTTACTTCTCTTCAGATGCCAATCACAAACATCACTAACCAATTACGATAGTATTTATTGCTAAACCCTGACCTTCCCAAGCACCTTTCTTAAAACAGCACTCCGATAGCCATGACCAACTGCCTGGACAGAGAAAAGAAGGAAAAACTTTTTTGTCATTCCAAATAGATAGTAAATAACAAGCTATTAGTCATTTCTCCTGGGATGAGGCCACCGTAAAGAGTGTTTACTTTCTTGGTCCAAGGTCTTTTCTTGTTATTACCCAGTTTTCAAGTGCTGATGAGTTTCCCAGGGTTCCTGGCACTTACTAAAAACTGAGTGTCACCCTTTCATGTCTTTTGCAGATAAAATGTGTGTAATTTCTACCATATGTAACACTGAGCTGAGCTCTGGCAACATAATGCCAACCAAGCAGCCAGTTACAGAACACTTAGATTTCTTTGGTATTCTTTATTGCTAGGTGATGATATTACACAATATATTACAACCAGAAAGAAAAAAGGAGAAAGTTAATTGTGGTAATAAAATGTAAAGAAAAAATGAAAGAAGATCATACGTTACCAGTTGAGCTTTAGGCTGCCTCCTCGGGGGCTGGGTGAAAGTTTTAGAATCATCATGTATTAGTGCTTCTCCATCAAGAAAGGTTTTGATTTTGGAATGATACAGCCAGCCTACTAAAAATAGGAAAATAGTTGTTTCTTTTCAATAACCTTATCCTACTTTTTGTATTGTTTCTTGCCCTCCACATGCTTAGAGTCCCCCTTCTATTATAATCCATCAAGCCCCCATGGTTGGATCTGATTGTTTTTTAACAGGAGAAGGAAAGAGAAAAGGAGATTAGCATTTCATCTCTATAACTAAGCTATGAGCCAATAAAATGACATTTTCATACACATTTTAAGAGCTAGCCATAGTAACTTAAGGAACCATGGTTAGAATCCTCTGACATCTTATCAAAACCCTGAGTGATAATAGAGTACTGTGATGGTTAAGGAGGTTATTGGTCTTTAACGGGAAAAATGCTCTCTGAATACTGATTCTGATTTTTTCTGATTAAGGCTATCCCTTAAACATGACTCAAGAAAATGATGTTACTCTGGAGCTTTTATTATTCACCATGATTTTATTTCTGGATGCCTTTATTTTTAATCAATTTCATTAAACAATATTTTCATTCTCATAAGGATTGCTGTCCAAAATGCAATTTACAGTCCCGTTCAGAGAGCTGGTTGTCCTTAATGACTTTCAATGGACAAATTTGCCATCCCCTTCAGTAGGCAGATGTGTAGTTGCTTTTAGTTTGGAAGTTTCAAATCAGGTAGAATTGCCTGACATTCCCCATCCCCAGTGTCTGATTAAAGTTTACTATACCGAGGAGAAAGAGAATTTATAGTGTGGGCAATATCATCAAGAGTTGATCTATCATCCCCTAGAAACAATTGGCTCTGAATAATTGATCACTACCACACGTGGAAAACACAGGAAGTTGCATTAGATTGGCGATTCTGGGAGTAAATGATCTACTTTCTGTAAAGGCATCTCCTGCATAGACGCCAGTTCTGTCAATTGTGAAGTAAGCAGTTTCATCTTCCCTAATTAATTTGGGAACAAAAGGTAGATGGCACATCCCAAATGGTAATAGTCTGAACAAATTCAGCAGCTGCCTTTGTGTACAGGCTGTGTACGCAAAGTCCGATGGAAAGATTTTTAAAAGAGCAGTAAATGGCAATTCACATGGATAATGAACTGGATTAATGTAGCAATTAAAGTTTATTAAAATGAAGTATTACCCTTAGACAGAACCTGGCAGTGATGTAAAAGCTGAGGATCTGCTTATGAAAATTGAGGCTTAGCAAAGGAAATTTAAATTCCCAAGAGGTTATAAAGTCCATTGTGAATATGAATAACCATGCTGAGACAGTTGAGGTTTAAGAAGTAATCTTAGAAGAGTGAAGGATTTAAAGCAAGAATAATTACATATTTCTCATCTAGAAGATAGGCTTTCTTTAGACAAAGGGTGCCAAGTTTTCTGCTGATAAAGGAATCTCTGGGGGCTAATGTTTTGTTCTTATCCTGTCATGAGAAAGACATTTGTGAACTATAAGTACCTCACCTGAATGCAAAAAAACAAAGAAAAATGGTAGTGGAACAGGGAAGGCAGATGATGTACAAATTATTTTACAAATGTAAAAGGAGGCATTGAAAAATGAAGGAAGGCTTCCAGCAAAGTTAATGAACCCCATTCTTAGGGGGTATCTGACATTATTAGATCTTACTAAATTCCATTACAGAGATTATACCCAAAGCAAAATGTAAGACGGTCCCTGAATTTTTTTCCTGTTACTCATTAGTTTGTATTTCAGGGATAAGAGAAAGGTACTCCAGAGGGAACAACATATAAAGCTCCCCAAGTTGAGCTATTAAAATTTGTCAGAATGTCATTATGGAATTTTCCTCTGTGCTAGAGGTTAGGTTACTATACCTGGTTTGTTCTCAGAGGTATTCAAACATGAAGCTATTACATTTTTCTCTAATCAGTGTCCCCACTAGTACTGTGCTGAATCCCTCTTCCTGGCTTGGTGGTAGATCTCCCAGTAATACCTTGTGCAGAAAACATTGACTTCCATGTTGTTTTAGGTTCAATTCAAAACGTGACTGATTCAAACTTTCCCTGACTTGGCGGACCTGTGGTTTGAAGGACCTGATTTGGTGAAGGGACGTGGGCTGGTTCTTTATTCCTCCCTGTTCACCTCTACCTTGAAGTACAGGAAAGATTTTAGTCTGCTTCTGGAATGCCTCTTCCACTCCTTTTTATAGAATTTTGAAAGTTCTCAAGTCTAGCTGCTTATTAGAGACAGCAGCGACCTTTAAAAAATATCCATACTTGGGCTCCTTTCTGGTCTCATACAAAATTTTAAAGATGAGGAAAAAAAGGGCATGTGTTCATTATTTCACAAGCTACTGATATTGTCCTCTATGTTCACACTGATTGGTGATAGGGTTCAGGACACATTACCCTGCAATTTGGCACTTTGGTATTTGAGAAAACAGCAGAAACAGGAAGGTCTTGCTTTTTCCTGCTGTTCTCCCGTGTTGTAGACCATAAGAATTATCTGACCTTCCTCTGAAGTATATCATAAAACCCCCATTCCAGAGTGATCATCCCTATACCTGGAAGAAAAGAATTAATATACAGAAATCCCAAAAAGCATCTGAATAAAAATCACGCATTACTAAGTTCTTCCCAGTTTATTATCATTAAGTCATAATCTTCTGTCTTCCAATCATACTTCTGGATGACTATCAAAAATACATAGGCTTCCTTGTTTTGGGGGGTCTTCAATTCTGAAGGCTTCCATATCAGATAAAATTTATATGAAATGAATTTGTTATGCTTTTATCTTGTTTCTCTTGCCATGAACCCAGTGATCGGTGAGAAAGGAATCGTTTCTCTCCTGCACTGGCCACTGATGTCCTCTAGGTGGCAGGCAACCCAATGGCATGACTGGAGAAGGCGTATATATGGAAGAGGAGTCCCTTCAGCTGACCTCCCCCCTATATAGAGAGAAGTGGAAGAGTTGGTTCCAACCTAACCTCTTCCAAACCTCCTAATTCCCTCGCTTGATACCACTAGAGTGCAATCATCAGCCTTTGGCTGTTGGGGTCTTCTTGCCCTGAGGTCAGATCTCTTGGATGGGCTATTGGCAAAAAGGTTCTTCTCCAGGTACCCCATATACACACAAAATGGTAAGAGGGTGAGCAGATTGCCCTATTGATGCCCTTTCTCCCTGCCTGCCAACTTTCTCCAAGTCTTTTTTCCTCTGTTCAAAGGGAAACAGGGTGCGTATCAGCAGAGCTTTGTATAGCAGATGAACCATTGATGAGATATGCTCTGCTCTTTGGAGCACCACAGTCTTTACAATTGATTTAGTCAATGCCGTCTTCAATTGGCTGGAAGCAGAGTTGGGAGTTTATGCCATTCTTATTCCAAGCCATAAAATCTTCACTAGACATTGATGGATGTTAAAAGAAAGAGAGAGGGAGAGATTGAGAATGCACAGCACAGAAGGGAGACAGTGGGAATGCTTAGGTTAACAATCCAACCTTGGAAGCCAACTCCAGCCACAGCCTTGCCAGGATAGTCTGAGTGGCTTGGCATTTCTCTACCCTTTGCCTTGAGCAATTTCATTCTGTTGTGTTGAATGAATGCATGGCCCCAGACAATATTTCTCAAGCATAGAAACAATAATTGCTTAGACATAACACAAAAATAGAAAAATTGGCTATCTAAACAGTTACAGAATACCTAATAAAGTAAGGTAGGGCATGGTTTCATTCACAGATGTACAGGTAATATAATGGGTATGTCCTTTGGGGGAACTTTGGTATGTGTGAGAATTTTTAAAGCTTCACAAAGCTATTTAATCAAGTATGTCACAGTGACAGGTTCATCTGCATTTATTGAAAATAGAAGAAAATTTCAATAAGTTAATTATGAGAAACTTCATTTACAGTGGTAGAAAAATTTTACCTATGTAGCTTGGCACTAGATTCTTAAAATGCGTCTTCAAACACAGACCTAGAAAGGACTTCCAACCAACTTCTCCTCAGGGAAACAGCAATGCTTTTAACTCACACAGCCACTTAGAACTGATGAGAAGGTCTTCCAGGAGACTTCCATGCGAAGTGGGCAATTTCACTGTAGGGATGGCAGATATAAAAAATTAAAACTTTAAATTTAAGAAATGAATATCAAAAGTACAGTTAGAATTTCACAAATTAGAATATTTTCTTTTTTAAAAGTCAGAGCACTTCTGCTCTCCTTAATGGCAGATTAGACCAACCCTGCCACCAAGAACAACTGAAATATACAGAGAAAATATTTTTAAATTATTGCCACGGTGAGAATAGCAAAGCAGACAAAATGATAGTAGTAAGGTTAGGGAAGAGAAGGAAATATGGAGAAGGAAGCCCTACAATTGAGGGTGCTGTCAGCTCCATGGGAAGTAGCTGAGAGACTGATAAACAAAGCAGTACTTAAAATGGCCAAAGGGAGCATGCGGTAAATTTGGAGTCCTGGCCCACCAGATAGAAAGGATTCTGGTAAACTCTTTAGGATTTAGGTTTAGACCAGAATGGCTTTACCTCAGAGTAAGAAAAAAAAACATGAATCTCTGTTGTGACCGAAAGCTGGTTTTGAATCATCTCAGAGCCCTGAGGTTATAGTAAGGTGATCCAAGTTTACACCTACCCCTAGTTACCTGACCAAAGGAAATATATATCCCATATAGAGAAAGATGGTTGATGTGGTTTGGCTCTGTATTTCCACCCAAATCTCATCTCAAATTGTAATCCTCACATGTCAAAGGAGGGACCTGGTGGGAGGTGACCGGATCATAGGGACAGTTTCCCCCATGCTGTTCTTGTGATAGTCAGTTCTCATGAGATCTGGTGGTTTTAAGTGCTTGGCAGTTCTTCCTGTGCTCGCTCGTGACGCTCGCACCTTTCACAGCCCTGTGAGGATGCCTGCTTCCACTTCCCCTCCTGCCATGATTGTAAGTTTCCTGAGGCCTCCCCAGACATGTGGAATTGACTCAATTAAATCTCTATTGTTTAAAAATTGCCCAGTCTCAGGTAGTATCTTCATAGCAGTGTGAAAATGGACTAATACAATGGTGTCACCCAGAACCTCAAAATATGTCTATATTTTTCCATGGAAAATGGATAGCACTCTATCAAATATCAAATCACACAGAGATAAGATATTGTAAATAAAATCCACGATAAATGATAAGTAGGAGAAACACATCAGGAACTCCAAATTTTAGAGTTACTGAGCATCATTTTAAAACAACTATCCTTAGTCTATTCAAGGAAGTGAGAGAGAAAAATTGAGAATTGGGACAGCAAACCAGGGATTATTAAAAAATATTCATTGGAAATTTTTAAACTGAAAAATGCAATAACTAAAATTAAAAACATAGTGGGTGGATTTAAAAGGATATTAGACAAGGTTGAATAGAGATTTAATAAACTAGAATATGGGTCAGATGTAAGTATCCTGAATGAAGCACAGAGAAATCGACAAATGAAAATGCAAAAAAAAAAAAAAAAAAAAGCATAAGAGATATAGGGGATATAGTGAGGTCAAACATAAAGGTAATTAGAGATCCAGATAGGATAGAATGAGCATAGCAATATTTGAATATGTGATATGGACAATTTTCCAAACCAACAAAAGCCATCAAATCACAAATTCAAAAAGCATTTCTATCCCCAAGCAGTATGAACACAAGCAAATTAAACACATCAAGGCATATCATGGTAAAATTGCTGAAACAAAAATAGAAAAACTTTTAAGCAGCCATGGAAAAAAATATAAATCAGCATCAAAGAAGTAACAATCCCATTCCTCAGAAATCATATAAAAGTTGCACTGTGAGCAAAATACATCTTATGCACAAGGCTATTCATTGTGGCATATTGTGACAAACAATTGGAAAAAACCCATAAACATCTACCGATAGAGGACTAGTTGAATAAGCATGGTATCTGCACAAAATGCTACTATGGGACATTCCAACATGGTGTGCTTCTGATACGATATAACATGAAGTACACAGAACCACCTGTGAAGTATTCTTGCCAAACATAGATGAATCTGCACCTTATTAGAGCTAACTTTCAATTTCTAGGAAATATGGGGCTAAAGGAACAAATTAAATGACACTCCAAGGAAACAAACAAATCCAAATTATGGGACAATATTCAGGAAAATAAATCTAATTCTTCAATGAGACAACAGCATGAGACAAAAGAGGTGATGGGAGGAAATTTAAACCATAACAACCAAATGATATGTGGGATATTTTTCCCCTAATTGGAAAAAATCAATCATAAAAATCTCACAGTTGAGAAAAATCAGGTAAATCCGGATCTTGAGTAGGCAATAGTTACACAAAAAATTTTTGTTGATTATGTTTTGTTAAATGTGATAAGGGCATCACGGTTAAACAAGAATATGGCCCTGTTTTTAGAGATGTATTCTAAATATTTAAGTGTAAAAAAATATGAGATTTGGGGTTTGCAAAAAATTACAGAAGAGGAAAGATGAAGCAAATATGGCACAATTTTTATATTTATCATTGTTGAATTTGGATTATGGATATATGGTGTTTCGTTATATTCTTCTTTAGTGTATGTTTGAAAGTTTCACAGTAAGTTTTCTTAAAGCGAATATGTGTCCCAGAAATAGAACCTCAGAAATAGAACATCTGTCCCTGAGATTTGCAATGTGGGCTCCTATTTGAAATCACCTGTTTCCTTCTGTCACCTGTTTTAGTTCTTTAACTATATATATTTAAGCAGAGTAGATAGAAGGAAACAGGTGATTAGGCTGCTAATTTATTTTATATATATATGTATGTGTATATATATGTATATATGTGTGTGTGTGTGTGTATATATATATATATATGCCTCTCAGTGTACCTGTTTTAGCTACTTTGAAAGAAAACTGTATCTTCAAAGTCAACTCCTTGGATCTGTCAGTGTGAATTTT
The DNA here is from genome assembly GCF_007565055.1 of Rhinopithecus roxellana. Classification (NCBI taxonomy): domain Eukaryota; kingdom Metazoa; phylum Chordata; class Mammalia; order Primates; family Cercopithecidae; genus Rhinopithecus; species Rhinopithecus roxellana. The sequence continues at coordinate 119,833,376 of NC_044563.1, read as the reverse complement.
GCACATTCCATATTGTTTTTTACATTGAGGACACATTTTCTGAACATACCCTCCATCTTTGGATACAATCTGCCTAACTGGTTATACATGAGGTAGTAACAGATCAACTGACCTGAGCTTTGTTTTCTTCCTGTCGTTTTGATTCTAACAGCAATCCCTGGTAAAAGGCACTGATATCCCCATTTTACCAAGGAGGAAACTATAGTTCAGCAAGACTAAACAACTTGTCCAAAGTAATGCCCTGGGATTTTTGTGATTAAAATCAGTTTTCTTCCTCCACTCCCACCACCAGTACCCTCCAAATGCATCCCCTAAACTTAGGGTCATAGTTGAAATAGAAGTTGACCCAGAAATTGGGTTTGTCATTTCCAGGATTAGATATAGGTCTATGATAAGAAGCTGGCAATTTTAAGCTAGTTGAAGGCTGACTTTTGCAACATGGCTAGAAGTACTGGTTGAAATAAAATGTCATCATGATCTGGTACAGGGCAGCTTCAGAGAACTGTGTTGAACAAATTAACTTCTACTGAATTCATGTGAATCTTCCTCATAAAAATATACTGTGTGATTTTATAATCTAATTTTTAAGAAATTGTATACTATGTGAGAATGTTACCCTTTCCTTTTATCTCAGCTTGGGCCATTCCGTATGTACATTTCATCACTGGTCCTTGATTGGACTCAAATTTCCAGTGTGGTCCATGAATATACGAATTACCATCCTGGATAAATAGCCACATCCAATTTCCAGGAGCAGAGAGAATGGCGACAATGATTGTGTGGTTTAAATAAATACAGCAACAGTAGTGCCAACACAATCTATTCCCATGGTGAAAGTAATTTAGCATCGCTATGCAGACATCTCCTGCATGCCATCAATTACTGGATCAGCAAGAATCACACATTCCAACAGAACCACCTGGATAATTGTGGCACGCATCTATGCTTGTTTAACCCAGTGAATCTACTAAGAAGGAAAGGGCTGAAATGTTCCACTGCAGCAAAATAAACTTGCTTCTGTTTATCTTTAGCAGCCTAATTCTGATGCAGTGAAGCCAGGAATAAGTGGCATTTTTGTTTTACTTAAAATGAAGGAGAACACTCTTCAAATCCGAGTGCTGTTATGCTACACTAACAATAGCTTCTCCTGCAGGGTAAAACTAAAATACTGTTTATCAATACAGTAATCGTGACAAGCAGTTAACATTTATTAAATGCTTACTGCATGTACATTATCTCATGCCTCACAGTAATCTTATCAAATAGATTTCCATTATCTTCATTTTTATAGAACAAGAAACTGAGGTAAGAAAGTGAAGTGACTTGTTTAAGCTACTAAGTCGCAGAGTCTGGCTTCAAATTCAGATGTTCATTTGACTCAAGAACCTGAGTGCTAAATGAATGTTATATAGACCCTCTATCTAGTATTTAAGGAAGACTTGTCTCTGTTACTCATTTAGGATGTTTAATGCTGCAAGTAACAGGATCCAATTAACTGTTTCAACACCAGGCCTTCATTATCTCACTTCATAAGAAGTCAGGTGCCAAGCAGATCCAAGCTCATTCAGAGGCTGCACCATGTCAGCTGGGACCCAGGTTTCATCCATCTTTCTGCTCTGTCATTACCTCATACTCCGAGGGAGTTGCCAGATGACTGCTGCAGCTGAGGCTTTCCTTTCATGGTGTCTAACAGAGGTATGGGGAGGGTTTTCCCACACACCTATTTCTTACAGGAAGGAGCACCTGTTTCAGAAACCTCTCAGAAAGTTCTTTTGCTAAATGGCCAGGGTGTAGTCACAGCCTATACTTAAACCAATGACTGTTGCCGATCATGACTTTGCCATGATTGCCTTTGACTTTGCCATGATTGCCTTTGACTCATCAAATTTTCTCACCACCAGGCTGGGGAGAGTCCCCATGAAGCACATGGTTTCCTAATACCAGAAGAAAATTGAAGCCTTTTAACATGGCAGTCCACAGTGGTAGGAGGCAGAAAGAAACTGGGTATTCAGCAATGGTTTATCACCTTCTACTTCTTTGGCTGCATGATACTAAGAGATGCCATTCATGTGTATATCTTAAATGACACTCTTTTTTTTTCCTTTCCTAAAGGGAGCATCTGGCTCCAAGTTCTGGACATCTGGGTGATGTAGTGTTTTCTTCATTTATCCCCTACATACAACCCTATGGATATAAGACAAATAATTTACTCATTGCACACAAACATACACTGAGAAACAGAAGAAGCCAATTCCAAAATTCTTGTTTCCTCTCCACTGTCTGTCCCTTGACCTTGGAATCCTGACCTTCTCCCTCTCCATTGGTTTAATGGCCCCTTCCTTAAGACCTTTGAAAGGTGTGGCCTTTGTTGAGAAAGTGCCCATCTTTATTCAATCTTCTCAGACAGACTTGCCTCTCTTTCATTTAGAAGTAAGTAATAATGGGATATTTGCAAGAGGCCTGAGGCACCAAACTGCTTAATTTTATCTTATAAGTCTCTGTTTCCCTGCTGCTTCATAAACTAGCTTTAGCTTGGGGAGGGAGGGGACGGGGGAGTTAACACTGCAAGGCAGTTCTCACTGCCATGAAAACTTACATTTGAACAGTAATAGAATAAGAAACAATGCAGAGGCCCTGGTGTATACTTATCCCTACCCAGCTGGACAGGAATCGTGAGGACTCTAAGTCCAGGCAGTGCAGTCAAGTCTCAGTACAACCAGTCTGGAAGCCTAGGTTCTGCCCTTTAAGAAGATGACCCTTGTCCCCTGTCCTCAGTAGACCTGGTTCTGCTATCTGGTGGAGATAGCTTTTGTCCACAGTTCTCTGAATACCTGGTTCTGCACTCTAGGGAGATCTCCCTTTGTGTCCTCTCCTCCAGAAACCTGGTTCTGCTCTCGGGTTGGCTGATTCTCTGGCTACCTCTGAGATGAGCAATGTGAGACTGCATTCCTGTAGGACGCACAGCAGTAGCTACCCCCTGCATATGTGTTCAGGTGTAGAGGCCTGCAATTTGCCTCAGGGGTTATAATTCATAAGCTGTTCTGGACCAGGATCAGTGCTTCTTTTCAACACAGTAATCACACAAACTTGGCACACATGCGGTCTATTTACTTCCAGTCAATTTCATGGATTACTAAACACAGCTAAAATTTTTGATTGGACATGGTCACTAATTTCAAAATTCTTGTCTCCCACCCACTGTCTGTCCTTTGACCTTGGAATCCTGACCTTCTCCCTCCCCATTGGTTTAATGGCCCCTTCCTTAAGGCCTTTGAAAGGTGTGGCCTTAGTTGAGAAAGTGCCCATCTTTGTTCAGTCTTCCTAGAGAGACTTGCTGCTCTTTCATTTAGAAGTAATTATTAATGGGGTATTTGCAAGAGGCCCGAGGCACCAAACTGCTTAATTTTATCTTCTGATAAGTCTCTGTTTCCCTGCTGCTTCATAAACTAGCTTTAGCTTGGGGGACAGTTAACACTGCAAGGCTTTTTCAATACTACAAGACTTCAAATTAAAAGATTCTCAGTCAACACAGTTTTCAGCCTCTGGGTATAAAACACCTCTCTTAGCAGTGTGTTTCTTTCACTTCGTTCTCACACGGGCCACATTCAGAGGATGTGTCTCTTGCAGAATCTTATGAAGGAATCTATAAACAGCAACAAATCCCTTATATACTGAATTTTTCCTCTCATTTCCTCTAACCCAGAGTCAAATCAGAATATAATCTGCATCACAAGAAACAAGTGGCAGTTGGATCAAATACCTGCATAATGGGTATCTCCAACTTCCCAGCCTGCAGTGGTCCAGTTGCCGCTGTCTTCCATTCTAGTTACTGTACTTACAAGTTCAACATTGTATGGTCTGTTCCTTATAGCATTGTGGAACAAAACTATCATAAGATGCTATAAGCTTCAAATAGCAGGATATCTAACTTAAAGTAGTTCAAATTATATAGGGCTTATTTTTGTATTTAAGTCCAGTGGCAAGGTATTTCAAAGGTTATTTTAATCATTAGCAATGTCATCAAGAACCTACATTTCTTCCCTCTTTCTTCTCCATCATTCTCGGTATACTGGCTACTCTGCCTATGCTAGGATATGGCTTTGCTAGCTCTAGACACTGTCTTCCCATACAGCTTCATCAAGGGGCAAAGAAAAAAAATTAGCAACGGTTTGGTGCATTGCTCTTTCCAATCAGAGTGAGAAAGTTTCCCTAACACCCATCATGCTCTCTTACAGGCCTGTGTAACTTCTCATACCAATGCCTGGCAAGTGATTGGCATTACAGTTAATGATTTAATCAAATCAACATTCATCCCCTTGAACTGGGGAGGGCTCATAATACATAATATTCAAGAATCTTTTAGTTAAAAAGTCAGTTGGGGAGAGGAGGTTCTTGAGTAGGTAATCCTATTTTCTAATCCCCTAAACTCTTATTTTTGAACAATGTTTCTCAAAGTGCAGTCCATGTATAGTGCTAGTATTCTGATGAACAGAAACATATACCTGGACCCTACTCAGACCTAAATTAACAGACCCCCTACAGTAATGTTCAGGAACTTGCATTTTAACAATCTCCCCAAGTGATCTTTTAGCACATTGCAGAAGTCCTTGGGACCTCATTTGATTCAAATTCATATCCTCATGCCATCTATAGAGAATATTGTTCTTGGCAGATGTTTAATGGAGTTGTTTAATTACTGTTATATTTAAAAACTGATCAATTTTTTATCTTTTCTTTTATTTTTTCTTTTCAGCAAAAGTCATCTAGTTTCTTTCTTCTTCCCTATAGGATGAAGCACTTCTCTTTGTGCGCTGTGGGAACCCTGTAAATGCTGTCATAGGGTTGTGGTATTTCCTCTTCTGCTATATTATTCCCAGAAAAAGGAGTAAGAGGAAATATTATTAAAAACAGCAACAACAAATAAGATGGAAAAATAAAAGTGAGAAATCAGTTATTTTTATGGGGAAATAATTTTATCTGTGCCCCCCGCCCCCTTGATGAAAATTTAGGTAGAATATAGACTGAGGATGAAATGGAGAAAATATTATAAAATCAATAATTTTTCAATGTCAGTCATTTGATGTCTGCACAGAACATTCTTTTGAAGAAAAGTTACTTTACTTACCACCCAGAGCTATGCAAGTTCTACATTCATTGTGAATGATTTCATGTCAGGGAACAGAATTATAAGAAGAAAGAAAAGTACTAATATAATGTTTACCATGTGCTAGACACTGTGCGGGAATCTTATGTTAACTCATTTTATCCTTATGCCAATAATTTGAAGGATGAATCCTCACTTAAGTCATGAGCCCCATTTTAGAGACAAGGTAACTGAGATAAAAAATGTTAATGACTTTCTCATTGTTAATGGGGTGGACATTTGAACTAGAAGTCTGGCTTCAGAGACTTTCTTACAACCATGAAGCTATTAATGTGCTCAACTGACACCACAAACTACTGTCCTGTGAACCACGGATGACTTGTGTTGAGTTCTTAAAATTTTGTAATTAGTCTGAAACAACTGACAATCAGTAGAATATATTTTAAAATTCTGAACTTTGGCATTTATTGAAAAATCAGGATATTTATGCTGGCAGTACTAGTCCAGGGACATCCATGGCAACCAACAGCTGGATGTGAGTAGAGCTGTTACCTTCAGATGAGCCATGTGTTCTTCTGTTTGCCAGTTTCCCTTACTCTCCACTACTTTCCAACACTTAGACTAAGAGCTTATGCTATTGCTTTGATTATGGTAAATGAAAGAACCCACATCTCCATCTAAGACAGTCAATATAATACAAGTTATGCCCATTGATTCAGGAGGTAACTGCTTAAATTTAAACTCCAAATCAAACATTTACTAGTTGTATGAACTTGAGAGATACTTAATCTCTCTGTGCCTTAGTTACCTCATTTTTAAAATGGGAGTAATGATAAAATCCACTCAAAATTTTTTATGATTGGCTGGGCATGGTGGTTTACGCTGCGATCCCAGCACTTTGGGAGGTTGAGGCATGTGGATCATGAGGTCAGGAGTTCAAGACCAGCCTGACTAACATGGTGGTCTACTAAAAATACAAAAATTAGCCGGGCATGGTGGCACGTGCCTGTAATCTCAGCTACTTGGGAGGCTGAGGCAGGAGAATCCCTTGAACCTGGACGGGAAAGGTTGCAGTGAGCTGAGATCATGCCACTGCACTCCAGCCTGGGTGACATGGCGAGATTTCGTCTCAAAAATAAAAACAAAAAGTATGATTTATCAAATGAGTTAATATATATAAAGTGTTTGAAGCAATATCTGGCATGGAGTAAATATAATGCACTGCTGATGAAAAAATAAAAGATGAACCAAGAGAACCCTGTGTGTGTTTCATGGAGAAGAAAGCATATTACTTTGGAAAACTGAAGAATATTCTCGTGTGATGTTCACTACATAAAAAATATTCATGATCCTGAAAGAGGCAGATTGGGTCCAGGCCCAATGGATGACCCCAGCTTAATCTCTGAAAGCATGGAGCAGGGGAATTCTCCATCAGTCTCCTAGAATTTCCTTGTTGAGGAGGCCTTATTTCAATCTTCTTTCATGTCTGTGAAGCTGAGGCTCAGAGAATCTAGTGACTCCACCTAATGTAACACAGAACTGTGATGACAGAGCCAGGATTCATAGCCAGGTCAATCATTCCAAAAGCAAGGGTTTCTTCTAGTTGGCTCCTGGATCCATTTTTATATCAATAAGTACAAGCAGACTGATTTGTTTTGGGGGTAGAAACTTAACTCTTTTCAAATGTCATACATTTATTCTCAACTTTATCCATAAGTTTGAAAGCTATCTATGTCAATTTTCACATGAGGATGCTGTAGAAAGGGATGCTGAGGAAGATCATGGCTTCTCGTTTTCACTCCCAGAATCCACATAAAATGGGTAAAACGCATGTCTTTTAGTGGCTCAGACACTACCATTTCTGGGTGGCATATTTTTGATTGTCTTTTTACCCCCAAATCATCTCAGTGAAAACATTATTGAAATGGGAGAGTTCCCTGATCCCCTCATGGGACATGTAACAAGGGTGTGGCTCATTTATTCGGCCACCATGTGCTCAAATCCCTTACAGGAAGGGAAGTATGCAGGTGAGCAGGTACAGGAGCTGGGACGAGCACTTTTGGGCTCTGGCCCCACAGCAGTGTCTAGGGGTCTTACAGTGTTCTTTTAGCCCTGCTGTCCAGGGATGGCTTAAGTGTTAGTGAAGAGTCAGTGCAACAGCCTTTTTGGGTTCCCACACCCAGTGTGTCCCAAATTCTTGTCCAGCATCCAGGAAGAATCAGGTCACATGGACCTGAAGGATGGTGAATGCGGGGATTTTATTGAGTGATGGAGCTGGTGCTCAGTGGGATGAGGAGCTGGAGAGGGGATGGAGTAGGAAGATATTCTTCCCCTGGAGTTTCGCCGTTCCATGGCTGATCTCCACCACAACTGCCCCCAGCCAAACTCCTCTCAACATTCAGACACTTCTCTCTTATCCTCCTCTGCCATGCTGCTCTGCCACTCTGCTACTCTTCTGCTTATGACGCCTGGGGTTCAGGGTTTATATGGGCACAGGATAGAGGGTCATGGTAGGCCAAAAGTCGACATTTGAGTGCAAAAACAGGAATGCCTGTTCTCATTTAGGGCTGTGGGTCCAGGCTTGAGGCTGGAGCCCTCACCAAGGACCCCACCCACCTGTCTCCTGTCCATTTAATTATCACTCAGTTTTTTAATATGCTGAAAAGCTTATCTTTGGAAGAAAATGGCAGGATCTAATGCATTCTCATGCCATATAAAAAGAAAAGTATTTGGTCAGTGAACTCAGAATAAATAGCCGAGCCCTAACTTCTTGACTCAATGTTTAAGGAGGAGTCCCTGATTCATCACCAACATGTATCACACTAAACCATATCTATACCTTTTGGAACCTGCCATAAGGATTTACACAAAATAGTTTCCCTCTTTTCCTGTCCTACTGACCATGCCACCATTGTTGCTCCCTCTACATCTCAGACATTACTGACTCCAGGAAGTACTTCTAAACATTTGCTTTCCACCCTCATAGGGTTCATCTTCCCCTCATTTGTTCCAGCATTTACTAATTATACTTAGTTTGTCCCCACAATTTTGTCTCCCCCACTAGACTATGAGGTCTCTGATAGGAGAGACTGAGTCTTCAATTTCTGCTTAAAATTATTTCCATTTAATAATTTTAGTTTTAGAATCTGTTCTTGTCATACAGTCTTTCAAGATAAATCAAAAGACATGTCCCTCAAATCCCCTCATATTGATTAATCCACTGTGTATTTTCCATTGGCCTTTCTAACTTAACTCTGTTTTCATAATTTCACAATGTTCTAGCACAGTACAGATATCACATTAATAGCTGATATTTATTGAACTTGAGCTATGGGCCAGGCATTCTCCAAAGTATTTTATAGTCATTATCTCATTAGTAATGAGGTAAGAGCTATGCATCATTTCCATGTCCAAGATAAGAGACCTGGGATCAGGTAGGTTATATTATGTGTCAAGTGGAGGTAGGAATTCAGATTCTAAAGCTGTGCTTTATCACCCACTGCACTACACATCTTCACAAACCAATCTTTTTAGTCTCTTCTTTTTATATTTGACACTGCATCATCAACAATTGCCATATCACCTAGATTTTATTTATATCATAGCAATGCAATCATTTCAAAATCAAAATTATCAAAAAAAGCAAAAGCAAGGAATGTGTTACTCATTTCCTTTTTCCAGGTATCTAACCCAATGCTTTTTACTTAAATTTTTAAATCTGTTGATTTGACTTCCTTAGATCTTTATAGGACAGTGCAGGATCTTTGCTTAAGAGGAAGTGTTTATCCAGGGAGACAAATGCTCTTGAGAAGAGCAAGAAGTATGAATACTGCAGCCTGGATTCCTCTTTCATGCAACCACTGCAGGATATGAAACATAATGTGTGTTTAATACCCATTGTTCCTCTAATTCACTCATCCATCTGGCCGAATCGGTCTTGACAAAGACTGAAATTTTGGACCAATCAAATCAGAACATTTGCGCTGTTAACAAACATCTTGTACCATTCTTAGAAATTGTTTGTGGCCTTGGAGAAGTCTAACAAATCAGTCTTCCACTGGCTCTTACCACCTTATCCCTCTTCCTTAACACCATTTAAGGTGACAAGGAGACAAGCTGAGGGCTCTTGGTTTGTTGACGTTGCATTCAGTCATAAGTGTGTTGCTAAAATCCAGCTTTATCAAGTTACAAGTAACAATTACCATGCAGCACATTACCTGGAGTGCCATTATGCAAATTTACATATAGCTAAGCTGCACAATTTAGACAAATATTTATCATCATCCTGAAGCCTGCTTTGCAAAGAGAAAACAGGCCAAGTGGCATTTTATCATTGCACACATCCCATTTTTAAAACTAGAAATGAACTAGGCTGTGCTTATCTCTGGCACTAAAACTCTCTAGAGGAAGTATCCTCTTATTAGTCTTTCATGGAGGAGGGAAGTTTCAAGGAAACTTTGATTAACTTCATGAAGAGACAATTCAAGGAAAACCAGAAAACTCTCTTCAAATATGTGTGGGGCTTTCATGTGGAAGAGGGAACACACTTGATCTTTATTGTTCTGAAAGGACATGTTGGAATATGTGGGCTGGAATTTCAGAGTTGCAGAGACAGATCTCAACCCAATCTAAGGTAGAATTTTTTTAACCAAGGGGGTTGCTATTTTTAGAAAGTTGGACTTTTTTTTTTTTTTTTTACTGTTTGTGTATATGAAGTTTTTTACATTAAATTTGTGGATTTTTTGACCAAATGAGTCTGATATCCAAATTAGTATGTTGCTTTCAAAACTGTCACCCTAGAAGGTTGTAAACTCATTCCATAAAGGCTGCCCTTGGCAGTTTTAGAACACCCGTTTGAGAAGAGCCTTTGCAGCCTATGGACCATTTTCTCCTGGGATGCCTCTGTAATGGCAAATCCACAATATTAGATTTTTGAATAGGTCAACAGATATCCAGACCCATATCTCGCTCATGAATAATATGAGCAGACTCAAGATATTATTGAGAAATATAATTCCACACTCATGAGCATTTTCAACTCATAGTAATCTAGCTGGAGTAGGAAGCAGATTGTGCAAACATGCACAATTAGAAAACCAAATTATACACCACTTGGGATTTGTAAAGAGAATCGTTGTCAATCACTGCCCTCCTTCTCAAACAAGATGATGATAAATACATCTACAGCCCAGAAGTGCTGGGGGAATATACTGCAGAATATACAACTGACATTAATTAGGAAAGAATGTAGTGTGCAGGAATTTTACACCTGAAAATGATTGTAGAGGCCACTTCCACCTCTTTTATAGGAAGACATCTACTCTGTTTAATAGCTGAACACAAACAGCAGGTCCCATTTTCTACCTGTGAATACTAATGAGTCACATCGTTATTTTCAAATCACTGCACAGAGTGATTTACAGGGCGTATTTTCTTTCTAGCCCAGGTTTCACAGGCATGAACCCGCAGCCTTAGGAAAGAGCAGCCTACCTTTACCAAAGTGTTGCCATGTATGAAATCACAGAAGTAGCCAAAAAATTCTTGAAAAAGGGATAAAGGATTTATATGCTTTCACAGAAGCAATGCAATGTGACTTGAGGTAACAGGCCTAAGTTATGAGTGGGCATGATCAGTGTCACCCCTGATGGACGACTGCCCTGAGACCTTTAAGAAACACAGGGGGGTGATGAGAAACACCATAGAGGCACAGCGCCAGAGTGAAAGATGTAACTTTCCCTGCTTCAGGTTATCAGCATTAGGTCCTGCTGTGCTAATGTTAAGGCCATAAAACCCACTGTCTAACCACTGTGGGGAGGATGGTTTTCAGCAGTCATCACTCATACATAGGTAATTACCTTTCCTCTCCTTTCATTGTCCTGCTGCTTCTGCAGAAGCTCAGGGTGGAGGCGGGTCACATACTTACCATTGTGATGTACTGTGTTGTCCACTCTCACTCCTCTGCACTGTCAAAGGCCATCTCCACTGTTTCAGATGAAAGATCTCTCGATAATCATGGAAACTGGCAAAGCGATATAATCATTAGCCAGCGTGTAATCTTAAATAAATGAGCTTGATGACGTGCATAGTCACAAAAATTGTGGGCTTGGTTAGTTTACAATATAAGAAGCCATCCTGCTATGTTTCTTTAAAAGGCATTTAAGATCATTTTAAAGCAGCATTTCAAAGAGTTTTCAAAAACAAGAAGGCTGCCGGTATCTTTTTTTAGAGACTACTGTGAATGCAACACAGTATAATGGAAAGAATTTAGAGTCAACAACCCTAGCTCGGCCCCTCATTAAACTCATGACTTTGGATCAAGTTATTAATGACATGCTCTGGTTTCTCATCTGTAAACCAGAAGTAGTAATATCTATTTTCTAGGGCTGTTGTGAAGGTAGTATACACAGTTTTTGGCACAAGGTTGACATGAAATAAATAGTGGCTTTTAACATTATTGGTAGTATAATTACCTCCCATTTCTTTCCCCAAAATCTGTGCCTACATGTAACAAACTATGTTCTCTTACACTTCAGTTATAGCTGAGTATATTTGTAAAATAAAATAAAATAAAATAAAAATAAATTGAGAATTGTCTGAAACATACATTTTAGCCAAATCTTTATAAAAATACCAAATGTCATAATGCTGGATTTTCAATGTTAAGGTACCACCCTACTTCCCTCACAAATTAGATGGTAAACAAATAAACCCATAGACCATAAGGTAGAAGACAGAAGGACAGAATCCCCCAAAAGATCACTGGGGGACATAAAAGAATTTTTCTGGTGCCATCAAACAGAGAAACCAGATTAGGGAACTGAAGCAAAGCTATGCTGATTCTTGGACTTTTCCTATATTCTGATGTAAACTATTTAATAGACATTATATCATCCCAAATTTATGGAGTACCCACTACATGCCAGGAACCTTTCTAGGCACTGGGGATAAAGTAATTAGCAGAATCAAGTTACTGAACTTATAAGCTTTCCAACTGAGAGAATGAGATAATAAATATATAAATGCATACATGTGGGAATTTAAGTGCTACAGAGAAGTAAAGCAGGAAAATGGGGTAAGGAGTTTCCATTGTTGGGAGTAGCTGTTGCATATTTTTGTTTGTTTGAGATGAAGTCTCGCTCTGTAGCACAGGCTGAAGTGCAATGGCACAATCTCAGCTAACTGCAACCTCCGCCTCCTGGGTTCAAGTGATTCTCCTGCCTCAGCCTCCCGATTAGCTGGGATTACAGGTGCATGCCACCATGTCCGGCTAATTTTTTGTATTTTTATTAGAGACGGGTTTTCACCGTGTTAGCCAGGATGATCTCAATCTCCTGACCTCATGATCCGCCCACCTTGGCCTCCAAAAGTGCTGGGATTACAGGCATGAGCCACCGCTGTCTTGCCTGGGTGTTGCCTTTTAAGATGATTGTTAAAAAGTCAAGGAAACCCCACTGAAAGGTGATACTTGAGTATAGAGCTAAAGGAATAGGGATGAGCCATGTGGATATCTGAGGTGAGAGGGTATCAGGCATAGGAAATAGCAAATGCCTTTGGAAAATGTTTAACAGAAGAAAACTGTGCATTTTTAAAAATCCCTCTGGAGGCTATGTTGAAGGTAGATTTTGAGATGAGGAAGCTAATCCAGAAGAGAGGGGATGGTGTTATGGTCCTTCATGAGAAAGGTGGTAAGAAATACACAGAATCTGGATGAATTTTGAAAGAGAGTGTATTAGTCCGTTTTCACACTGTTGATAAAGCCATACCTGAGACTGGGTAATTTATAAAGGAGAAGAGGTTTCATGGACTCATAGTTCCATGTGGCTGGGGAGGACTCACAATCATGGTGGAAGGTAAAAGGCACATTTTACATGACACTAGGCAAGAGAGAAAATGAAATCCAAGCAAATGGGAAACCCCTTATAAAACCATCAGATCTCATGAGACTTATTTTCTACCACAAGAACAGTATGGGGAAAACTGCTCCCATGGCTCAGTTATCTCCCACCAGGTCCCTCCCACAATACGTGGGAATTATGGGAGATACAATTCAAGATGAGACTTGGTTGGGCACACAGCCAAATCATGCCAGAAAGCCACAAGGATTTTCTAATGGCTTGAATGTGGGTGTGAGAAAGTCATGGATAACTGGTATTAGTATCAGGTATTAGGGCTCTTGCATCTGGAAAAGCACAGGCACCACTTACTGAGTTGAGTAAGACTGAAAAAGAAGTAGATTTGTAGAGAAAATAAGGCATTCCATTTTAGACATTTATGTTTGAGAAGCCTGTTAGACACCTAAGCAGGGCTGTTGAGTAGGCAGTTGGTGTCTGAGTCTAGAGTTTAGGGGAAAGGTCTGCAATATAAATCCAGGTTTGGGAGTCGTTCATTTATAGATGATATTTAAAGCTGTAGTACTGAATGAGATAACCTAAGGAGTGAATAGAGAACAGCCACAGAAGTTTGAGGACTCAAACTTTGTTAAGCAACCAAAGAAGAATGAAAAATATATATATAATATAATTAAAATCTCCCTAAATGCTATGTGGTGTGGAAACGGTCCCAGAATTTCTGCATCCTGTGGGGCAGACATGGGGAGTAGTTAATGATGCTGACTGGTGATCCTGTAAGGGGAAGTAATTGCATTGGGAACAATGTGGTGCCCAGGTGAGAGCTATGGCCAGATACCTGGGAGATAGCCAGTCAAAGTGTAGCAGGATAAGCCACAGACAAAACTCCTCAGACACCTGGTTAAAGAAGGAAGGAGCTTTATTTGGCCAGGAACTTCAGCAGACTTGTGTCTCAAAAGCAAAGCTCCCCAAGTGAGCAATTCCTGTCCTTTTAAGGGCTTACAACTCTACAGGGGTCCACGTGAGAGGGTCGTGATTGATTGAGCAAGCAGGGGGTACGTGACTGGGGGCTGCATGCACCGGTAATCAGAACAGAACAGAACAGGACAGGGATTTTCACAATACTTTTCCCTACAATGTCTGGAATCTACAGATAACATAACCGGTTAGTTAGGCCAGGGGTCGATCTTTAACTACCAGGCCCAGGGCATGGCGTCAGGCTGTCTGCCTGTGGATTTCATTTCTGCCTTTTAGTTTTTACTTCTTCTTTCTTTGGAGACAGAAATTGGGCATAAGACAGTATGAGGGGTGGTCCCCTCCCTTAAAACAAGGGTCAAGGTCAAGGACTGAATCCTAAGGCTCTGACTCCACTAGGATTTAGTGGAACCAAGAAAGAAAATCTCCCAACATCATAAGCAACAGACTGAGCCATTAGGTACCAACAGGAAACTCACTGACTAGAAGAAAAGTGGCATTGCCTGGGTCTAGAAGAGACAAGAAGATGCTCAAAACACATGGACACATAGCTCGGGGGCTGTTCCTCTTCCCTGCTGCCATGAGGTCACATAAGCCTCCTCCCTATATTCTTGGATTGATATTGGAGAGAATCAGAAATGGAGGAAGCATAAAAACAAAGACTTATCCAAGAGACTAAACTACACACCAGATGGTCTTTAAATTATAGGATTCAACCGAGTTTACTGAATTAGACTAATTTTAGTGTCCTCCCCCTTATGCTACCCAATAAGGAGGGGACTTCTTAAGATGATTAGCTGAATTATGAAAAATACAGAAACTATGCTTTCTTTGCATATTTGAAAGTGATAGGTAAATTTACAATCTGAGAAATTTTTAAAAGCAGCTTGTCAACTGTGAAGTATTTAGTCTGATAAACATAGGAGGGTAGGGATATCTAGGCAAACCCCAAAAGTGTCAGGAAATTGGAATCCAGAACACATATTTAAAAGTTGCTACGAGATACTGATTAGATAAAACTACTAACATGTAATTAGACTTCAGTGCCAGGCAAGATAATGAAACTGATGAGGGAAGAGTAAATATCTTGGGAAATTAATGGAGTCACATCAAATATTATACATTAATTATATGATATGCTTAGGGCTATTTCTTAAGACTCAAAAGCTAATTTACAGGCATCTTCTCAATTCAGTGAGTCTTTCTGAATCATCTTGACACTGTGTGACAAGTCTCCTAGCATTCCCAAATGGTAGGAAAGAGATATGTCAAATGTATGGGTATCTGACCAATGGAGCCATGAATCCAAAGGCAGTGGAGTTATCGTGGTCACTCTCTTCCCATAAGCCTTACTCCTTCATGGGTGTTATTCCTGAGTATACTCCCCAGTAACCCACTAGAAAACAAATATTCATCTCAGAGTCTTGTTTTCTGGGGAACCCAACCACATGGAAGATGATTGATGATCTTTTGACTTTAAAAGATCTACCCAATTTTTCCTCCCCTAACTTCATCTTCTATTCACTTAGATTCTATGCAGGATTGGACTCCCACCAGGACAATAAATACCTTTCTATTCAGTGCGTAATCTTTGGTCTCTGTGATGGTTAATTTTATGTGTCAACTTGACAGGACTAAGGGATGCCCAGATAGCTGGTAAAACATTTGTTCCTGGAAGAGATTAGCATTTACATCAGAAAACTAAGTAAAAAAGTTCTGCCCTCACTGATGGAGGTGGGTATCATTCAATCCTTTGAGAGCCCAGAAAGAACAAAAAGGCAGAAGAAGGGCAAATTATCTTCTTGAACTGAAGCATTCATCTTCTCCTTGCACTCAAATATTACAGCTCCTGGTCTCAGTCCTTCAGACTCCAGGACTTACACCAACCCTCACTCCAGGTTCTCAGGCTTTTGGTCTCTGAGTGGGACTTATATCATAGGCTCCCCCAGTTCTCAATTTTTTCAACTACAGACGGAATTACACCACCAGCTTTGCTGGTTCTCCAGATTGCAAATGGCATACAGTGGGACTTTTTGGCCTCCTATATATATTATCCTATTTTATTCCTCTAGAGAATCCTGAATAATACAGTTTCTTAATCTTTGTGTCAACTTCCAAATGCTTCAGGGGAATAAAGAATCTAACCAGTCTACTATTTCCAGTTGCTTTTACTTCTACCACTTTCACATGTTGTTGCTGGTAAAACTAAGTCATGAAACTTTAGTAATTCCATACCTGTCCACAGCTAGGCTCTTGCTGGCTCTCTCTACTTTAGCTCTTTAGTTTACATTTACATGTTCAGATCCATTTCTCAAAGGCAGCCACTATACTAGAATGGCTGGGCCCAAAGGGCTCTTAGGTACAGTCACCAAATGTCAAAACCAAGTCTCCTGTGATCACAATATCAGCCAAGACGCCAAGGCCAAATTTAGCCCTAGTGCCCTGAAGAATTTTCTTGTAGGACTCGTTTTTCTGCTGTTGAATCTCATCGGCATCTTCTACACTTTACAGAGAGTTTAACATTACATTTCAAATATTTTTAAAGTAAAAAATATTGGGGGTCTTAAATACATTTCTCAGAAAGCTTCCAGGAAGTTTCAAGGACCTATATCAGTTTGCCTATTCCCTACCCAAGAATTTAGGAAGAGTATTAGAAAGAAGAGCCTATTTGTCCCATATTTGCATAACGTAGAGGACCCCACATATGACTCTAGAAACAGTACCCAAAAGATGACGTTGGCAACTTTTGAATGAAACCTTCTTTATTTAAAAACAATTGTAAAGTCCACCAAACCAACAAGCCCATTATGTCACTAAAGACTTAATTCTGACTAATAACCAAAGCTTTAAATGTCAAATAATTCATTACCTGATCCACTGCTTATGCTTAATTTTAATTTTTAATTTAAGTCATGCTCTAAGTCTTCTTTGGGAGTTTCCAGTAGAAATATGGGCTGAATTTCTTTCCTCTGGTGAAATATTAAAGATTTATAGAATATAAACATAATTTAACTGAGTAATATACACTAATGGCCTAAAATACACTCATAATCTCTTCTGCTAACAAACAATTAACTTGTTTGTTTGACTTGTACATAACAGTTAGTTCATGAATGTGTTTATTATTTTTCCCTCTAGTGGATATTAACCTATTCCTGGACTTTGCCTGAGTTTTTCATTTTAAATTGCTAATCCAAACATTAGGAATGATAAATAGGGATGTTTGAGGTCTTAGATTTAAGTCTTTGATCCATCTTGAATTGATTTTTTAATAAAGTAAGATATGAGGATGCAGTTTTATTCTTCTACATGTGGCTTGCCAGTTATCCCAGCACCATTTGTTGAATAGGGCATCCTTTCCCCACTTTGTTGTTGCTTGTTTTGTCGAAGATTAGTTTGACTGTAAGTATTTTGGTTTATTTTTGGGTTTTCTATTCTGTCTATGAGCCTATTTTTATACTAGTGCCACCTGAAACCATGATGAGTCTTTAAGATAACATTGGAAAAACCCTTATAGACATTGGCTTAGGTAAAGACTTCATGACCAAGAAGCCAAAAACAAATGCAACAACAACAAAAAAGATAAATAGATGGTACCTAATTGAGCTAAAAAGCTGCACAGCAAAAGAAATAATTAGCAGAGTTAACAGACAATCCCCAGAATGGGAGAAAATCTTCACAATCTATACACCTGACAAAGGACTAATATCCAGAATCTACAAAGAACTCAAATCAGCAAGAACAAAACAATCCCATCAAAAAAGTGGGCTTAAGGACATGAATAGACAATTCTCAAAAGAAGATACACAAATGGCCAACAAGCACATGGAAAAATGCTCAACATCATTGATCAGGGAAATGCAAATCAAAATCACAATGTGATACCCCCTGCAACAATGGCCATAATCAAAAAATAAAAAAATA
The DNA here is from genome assembly GCF_007565055.1 of Rhinopithecus roxellana. Taxonomy (NCBI): domain Eukaryota; kingdom Metazoa; phylum Chordata; class Mammalia; order Primates; family Cercopithecidae; genus Rhinopithecus; species Rhinopithecus roxellana. Next base: position 119,815,526 of record NC_044563.1, on the reverse strand, counting down.
GATGTTGGCATGGATACAGTCAAAAGGGAACACTTTTACGTTGTTGGTTGGAGTGTTAACTAGTCAACCACCATGGAAAACAGTGTAGATATTGCTTAAAGAACTAAAAGTAGATTTACCATTTGATCCAGCAAACCCACTACTAGGTATTTACCCAGAGGAAAAGAAGTCGTTATATGATAAAGATACTTGCACATGCATGTTTAGAGCAGCAAAATTTGCAGTTGCAGAAATATGGAACAAGCCCAAATGCCCATCAATCAACAAGTGGATAAAAAACGTGATATATATATATATATATATATATATATATATATATATGTATATATACACACACACATGTATATATATCACATTTATATACAAACACACAGACACACACACACACACCCCATGGAGTACTACTCAGCCATAAAAGGAATGAAATAATGACATTTGCACCAACCTGGATGGAATTGAAGACTATTATTCTAAGTGAAGTAACTCTGGAATGGAAAACCAAACATCATATGTTCTCACTCAAATGTGGGAGCTAAGCTATGAGGACACAGAGGCATAATGATAATACACTGGACTTTGGAGACTCAGGGAAAGGGTAGTGGGTGGCAAGGGATAAAAGACTACACAGTGCATACAGTGTACACTGCTCGGGTGATGGGTGCACTGAAATCTCAGAAATCACCATTAAAGAACTTACTCATGTAAGCAAACACCACTTGTTCCCCAGAAACCTATTGAAATAAAAACATTTAAAGAATGCATTAAGAAGATATCCAGGTTTACATTACTCATTGTCATCTGATATATTGCTATTTCATTCACCAGAGAACTTGGCACAATAGTGAAAAAAGGATGTTGTTGTAAAAGTTTCACCATGAAGGTAGACATATATATACACATTTTTGCAGGCACACATGCATGCACACACACAGCACGCACACCCCTACAAATAGACTCTTAATTGGGAAAAACAAACAGATGATCAACATATGATGGGAGCGTATCAGAGACTTAATTTTTGCTAGCTACGAGTACTTTGTGGCATAAAAAAGTAAGTTTATTCTTCCAAAAAAATACAGTTTGAAGACAGCCTGTTCACAGCTAGTGTAGCAGTTCTACCAAGTCATCAGTGACCTAGGATTTTTCTATTTTTTATTCTACTGTGCATAGTTTTCTAGCCTCCACTTCATCTCATGTGATAGCGGCTAGAACATCATCCATTACATCCACATTCTAACCAGCAGGAAGAAGAGGGTTTTGCTTCCTTCTTTGAAAGGCATCTTCCCAAATATCCCACTCAACATTTCAATTTACATCTCATTAGCTAGAATATAATATCCCTATTTAGCTACAAGGAAAGATAGAAAATATAGCTTGCCATTCAGGCACATTGCCCTGGATATGTTTTGTATCACTTTTAGTAATAAATATATATTATTATGCTTTATTATGTTATTTGTATTACTCATTTAATGCTCACAACAACCTTATATGATTATTTCTGTTTTTGCAGATGCAGACACTTAGGCATCAGACACAAAAAGATGAAGTCCTGTCCCTAAGGTCTCACAGCTGGTAAATGCTAGAAATTTGAATGTAGGTGTCTTATTTCTTAAATGCCTAGGAAAGGCATTTAAGAAATGTTGCTTCATTCTTTGGCTAAAGAGAATTGTACTTCTTACTTAAAGACTATTTATTGAATAAATATTACTGAACATTTATTATTTTCCATATTATCCATTAAGTTCTGGGGAATATATCAGTGAACAAGAGAGATAAGGTCCCTGTCTACGTACAGTTTACATTTCAAGGCCAGACAAAAATAATAAACACATAAAGAATGGTATGGATCATGAACAGTGCTATAAATAAGTAATTATGATGATTTGATATGAAGTATCAGTCAGAACAGGCTAGGAGATTATACTGCAGTAACAAACACTCCCTTCCCCCTACCCAAAAAAGAGAGATTTGTTTCTCATGTTACTTGAACATTGTGGGTTAGCTTGGGAGCTCTGCTCATGTGGTCATTCAGCGACAGGCTGGGAGAGACGCTATCTCCAAACTCCACAATTACCTTGCCAAGAAGAAAGGGTGTCACAGTTCTCACACTGGCAAGTAAATACTCCACCTAGAAGCAATACATCAACACATACCACATCTGACCACACTTCACATTAGTCATCTATGGGTTGAGGAGATGTATTCCAGGTAGAGGAAACATGAGTAGGAAAATGAGTTGGTCTGATGGAGAAGCAGAAATACATCCTCTGTCTTGCAACTGGAGAGTCCGGCCCCTTACCCTTCACAGGCACCTCTCTAAGGTCACTGATGATATTCCTCACTCCAGGACTGGATATGTTGATTAGGGTTTTGTTTGGGATATTTGTCTATATACACAGCAAGAATATCACCCAGTCTGCCTTCCCCTCTTTACCATGAGGACTTCTGATGATAGCCAATGAATTTGTCCAATCTCTATAATCTTGGCACTAATTGTCATTTTCTCTCCCTCAATCTACGTGAGAATCTGAAGAAGCAATTCATCACTCTATCAAAAGCACTCTATCTGTGCTTTTACTGAATCAAAGCACAGAGAATGTTCACAGTCACAGTGACTGTAGTGATTTTCTAAAGCTGCAATCTCAATACAGTTTCACTTTGTTGTGTACAAATTTCATTATACTCATTACTCAATTCTTGAGAATATTTTATAATCACCACTTAAAGTTTTCATTGGCAGGATGTGTCTCTGTTCCTATTGCTTTTTTTTTTTTTATCCAGTAAGAGGGAAATGATTATCTCATTTCATGGGGGACATTAATTGGTCTATATCAATAATTTCACTTAATGGTTTCACTACCTGGTAGATTGTTGTATTTTTTTTGAAAAACTGTGGTAAAGTTTATGGAGCCATCCATCTTCTCTTGGTGCCTTTCTGCTCTTTGAGTCTCTAATGGTTTCCATTATTTCTTCCCTTGTGATATACCCCTGTAATTTTTCTTTATTGTTCTGTGGTTACTGGTGCATTGCTGTTTTTGTAAAGAAATTGTGAAACTTGCTATACTCTACAGGTTTTTGTTCTGATTTATAATCATTTTTATGAAATGTTACTAAAGCAGAATTAATTTTAAATTGGCTAATTTGAAGCATTTCAAGGCCCACATTCTAAAACTGGAATTGAAGCCAAGTATTTCATTTAAACAAATAGAACAATAATTTTCATGTTCCATTAATGAAATGCCAATGGACTCATTTTGTCCTAAAAAGAATCATTTTGGCTTTCGATATTCACATTATGACTCACTAGTTGATATACCTGGCTCAGTGTTATGGTTCCACCTGAATGAAATACTGCTATTTGCCCACCCAATAGTTACTCTCCACTTTTCTTACAGAACCCAATTACACTCTAGTGGACAAGAAACTACATTTCCCAGCTCCCTTTGTTGCTAGAATAACCATGTAGCCCAGGTTTGTCCAAGGGAAATAAGTGGTAGTCACTGGACAAGACTTCTGGGAAACCTACTTAAAGAATAAGCTGATTTAGGTGGACTGTGTGATTCCCTTCCCTTGAGTATGGTGAGAACCTGGGACTTGCTCTAATAAAACAAACACAGCAAATATGACTCAATGTCTAAGATTACATGATTACATTATATACATTATATAAGATTGAATGGGGTGTTTTGGACCGGGTACAGTGGCTCATGCCTGTTTTGGGAGGTTGAGGCAGGTGGATCACCTGAGGTCAGGAGTTTGAGACCAGCCTGGCCAACATGGTAAAAACTCATCTGTACTAAAAATACAAAAATTGTCAGGCATGGTACATGGTGGTGGGCACCTGTAATCCTAGCTTCTAGGGAGGCTGAGGCAGGAGAATTGCTTGAACCTGGGAGGTAAAGTTTACAGTGAACTGAGATCATGCCATTGTATTCCAGCCTAGGCAACAGAGCAAAACTCCGTCTCCAAAAAAAAAAAAAAAAAAAAAAAAAAGGATATTTTGCGGGAATCTCTCTCTCCCTTGCCTTTGAAGAAATAACTGCCCATGGTGAGGAATTTCAAGTGGCAAGGAAATACAGGCAACTTCTAGGACCTGAAGGTGGCCTCTAGTCAACAACCAGTAAGTGAAGCTCTCAGCCCTATAATCATAAGAAACTACCAAAAACCTGAGTGAGTTTACAGGCATATCCAGCCTCAGTTGAGCCTCAAATGAAACTGCAGCTCCAAATGACATCTTGATTGCAACCTTGTACAATACTAACTTGAAGACCCAATTAAGCTATGCATTGATTCCTGACCTACAAAATCTGTGGGATAACTGTATATTGTTTTAAGTTGCTAAATTTGTAATAATATTAATATTATTACACAGTATTAGATATCTAATAACCAATCCTACCTTCTTGAAATAAATCATGCTTAATCATGGAGTATAATCTCTCTCTCTCTTTTTTTTTTTTTTTTGAAACAGGGTCTCACTCTGTTGTTGCCCAGGTTGGAGTGCAGTGGTGCGATCTTGGCTCATCGCGACCTTTGCCTCCCAGGCTCAAGCAATCCTCCCACCTAAGCCTCTTGAGTAGTTGGGACTACAGGCATGCACCACAATGCCCAGCTAACTTTTGTATTTTTAGTAGAGATAGGATTTCTCCATGTCACCCAGGCTCATTTGGAACTCCTGGGCTCAAGCAATATGCCTGCCTGCCTCAGTGTCCCAAAGTGCTGGGATTGTAGGCATAAGCCACCTTGCCTGTCCTGAGTATAATGTTTTCACTATGTTTCTGGATTCAACTTACTAATATTTTGTTAAATATTTTTAACCTATATTTATCAGTGATACTGGTCTCTTGTGATGTCCTGTTTGGCTTTGTTATTAGGGTAATACTGGCCTTTGAGAATGAGTTAGGAAATTTTTTCTTCTATTTTCCAGAAGAGTTTGTGAAAGCACTGGTATGATTTATTCTTTTATTTATTACAGAATAAATGGGATAGTCTATATTGGAAGCAAAATTCTGGTAACTTTTTTGGAACTATCTGTATCTTCAAAAAATATCATTATTCAGTCTATGTTGGGTATGATATCTAATCAGTTTGCAACCTATTTATTAAATGGGGTACTTAGGGGAGCATTTTGAACAGTATTATATAGAATATATTTTTTAAAAGCTGATATATGTAATACATAATTATTAATTATATATAAAAACAATTACCAAGCATTAAATTATACTGTTATTCTCAATAGTCCAGATTAGATCAAATGTAGCAAACTGTTTACCTACTCCCTCCCAACAAAAATGACTGTGACTTCAGGCCAGGCATGATGCCTCACGCCTGTCATCCCAGCACTTTGGGAGGCAAATCACTTGAGGCCAGGAGTTCGAGACTAGCCTGGCCAACATGGTAAAACCGCATCTCAACTAAAAATACAAAAATTAGCTGGGCATGGCGAAATGCGCCTGTAATTCCAGCTGCTCCAGAGGCTGAGGCATAGAATCACTTAAACTTAAGAGGTTACAGTGAGCTGAGAAGGTGCGACTATACTCCAGCCTGAGCAACAAAGCCAGACTGTCTCAAAAAAAAAGAGAAAAAATTGTGGTTTGAAAAAATAATGTCTAGAACAATAACAATGAAACTAATTTGCAGTTATAAACTCAGATGTAAACTCTAGACATCATGAAATGAATTAGTCTTACATCTTAATTTCTCAATGAAGGAAAGAAGGAAATTTATAGGTTTACATGACAAAGGTACATTCTGACTGGTGCCTACTACAGTGACTAAAAACTAGGAAGTTGCATAGTCTAAAAGTTAAATTATTCCTTCATACTTGTTTTAAGATTCCTGAATTCCAAGGGGGAAATAAAACTCAATTTCAAAAATAAACTTTACAGCCAGAATGAAATCAGGTAAGCCTTTCCCTTGTGTAGAAAAAGCTATTTCTAAGTTACAGTGAAATTAATCAGCTTGTTAAAGAGCATCATTAAAAGTCAATGTGGGATATTTGTTGCTAAAATATCCAAGGATATCTCCTCTATGTAAGACCCCAACCTCAAACATCTATCTTATTGGAAAGTTGCAAGAATAAACTCAAACAAGTTATGGTAAATGTTTTATGTCCCAGAGGTATTCAGGGAGGAGAATAAGAATGTTTAGCTGGAATTAATAGGAAAAGCTTCCCAGCAGAGGTAACATTTGAACTGAACTTTTAGTCATGGCATGAAAGAATCAGAGAATCTTAGATTTGGGGATCCAGTGGTAGCAAACTGAGATCCCAGACAGGTAGCACAGATAAAAGCTGTGATCTAGAGCCCAGATGGTTGGGAATATTGGGACTGTGGTGAACTATAGGCTGCTTGGTCTGTTTAAAAGAAACAATCTATTTTTAGCATCACCAATTGTTGCCAAAAGGGAATGCAGTGCTACCATATTTTCATATTTTTCCCTGAGAAAAAAGAAATTTCAGATGTTTATGTGAATCTATTGATTCATAAATATTGATAACTAAATTCATCTGTGTTATGGCATCTTGTAGACCGTATTTGGCCATGAGCTGCTGGTTTGCTACCTCCACTTTAAGATCATCTGCCTCCACTCTTGCACACTTCCCAGTTCAGAACCCTTGGATCTCCGCTGTGACTTTTTCACTAAGTGGACACCCACCTTCTGCTTTAACTTCTCCTGTGATGGGAATCTTAATGCCTGACAAGGCAAGTTGACCACTGAAACTTTTCTTCACATACTTGTCCCTACAAATTGTCCTACTTCTTCCTATGTACTCGAATTCTTTCACATAGAGTGCTTAAGATATTTAAAAGCAACCATTATGGTCCTCATAAGTTTTGTCTGGTACCTTTGATCTTTGCACAACTCTTATGGTTTCAAGTTTCTCACCTTCTTGATTACACTCTTATCAGGATGGATTCAGTAATCTGTTTTCCTCAATGTATAACTTCATTTAGTTCTGTTTTGGTAACGGCAATGAATTCATCAATTTAGTATAGACTAATTCCCACAGAAATGTTGGTAGAATAGCAGTGGCATCCATCTCTCTTCCCATGGTAGGACCTATATGAACCAAATTTAAGTATTTTTAAAATATGACATTAAAACTAAAGATGAACAACATTAAGTGTTACTAAGGATTTGGTGAGATTGGAATCATCATACATTGCTGGTGAGAATTTAGTCCTCAACCCAGGACTAAATGAAGTGATCTAGGTGAAGAAGGAATAATACCACCCTTCTTCTAGTTATTACAGGTTACAGCAGTCAGGTATCAGTGTATAATACCAAATATTATAAAACTAAAATCACCCTAGGTATTTTAGATAGAAAGGGACTTACATAATACAAAAACATTACAGATGATGAGGAATAGGTGACAGAGACGCCACTGGGATTCAAGTTGGAGAAACGACCACACTGTTTTCCAAAGCTACTGCATCATTGCACATTCACACCAGCAAAGTATGAGGGTTCCAATTTCACTAAATCTTTAGTAACACTTGATGTTGTCCATCTTTAGTTTTGAATGTCATATTTTTACAATACTTAAATATGGCTCATGTAGATTCTATCATAGGAAGAGAGATGGATGCCACTGCTAGTCCATCAACATTTCTGTGGGAATTTGCCTATATTAAATTGAGGAATTCATTGCCATTACCAAAACAACAACAGAAACTCGTTCTCTTTCAACTACAGAAAACTGCCTCATCCAAGGTTTTGCCCCATCCAAAGGGCATCTTGTGATCAAAAACTGGCTCTTTGCAGAGATACAAGGCTTAGTCCCCTTGCTTTAATTTGGGACAATTCTGTTGTCCTGTAGGATTGTTTGAGGTCTCAGTTGTGATAGCATCAAAGGTTAGTTTCTCCCTCTGCCCAATTCTTTTCTCTTCATTTCCTAGAGATGTATGTCCTGAGAGCACTCTTTAATAAACCTGCACAATATTTTCCATCTTACAGTTTGTTTGCAAGAACCCAATCTACTCTCTCTGGATCTTAGTCCCATGATCCATTAAAATAGAGATAATAAACCCCTTCTTACAAAATCACTGAGGAGAAATTTGTCATTCCTCTGAACTCCTTTCCAGATTTAAGAAATCAGTAGGGGGAAAAAATGGTCTCCCCAGGTCAGAACTGAAAACACTAGTTATTTGTTTAAACATCTGAGGGTAGAGGCGAAAGACATCAGCTCTCCAACGCCTTGCCATTCTCTCAGGGCCTAGTGATGCAGCAGTAGTAGCAGTGGATGAAATTTCTTGAAGAAGAAATGGCAGTCACATTAATGATACAAATGGCTGCTTTAACATTTATTTTTTAACATAGAAGTTGCCAGTGATATACTAAAATCAAGTTTGGGGGCAGGAGTGTTCATTTTTCTCATCAGACCAATTTGTGTGGTATAGGTATTGCTCTAGGTAGCACAGTCTTGGGCCTGATTCTCCAGCCCTCCAAATGTCTCTTTAGACCTCTTTTTACTTACCTTCTTTTCTGGTAAGTCAATTAGAGTTAGCAACTAACATGCTTTAGTTTGCAACTAAACACTAGATTGATACAGTAAGGATTAAATGGCATATTGTGTATAAAGCATGTTACCTAAAGTCTAAACTAAGTACATGGTAGGCACTCGATGTACTACAAGTATTACGATTTTATGGTCTTTCTGGTGGGTGTATAGTTTTTACATCATGGCTTTGGTCATTCTGAGAGGTAATTGAGTTTATAAATGGAAAGCACCAGAACAGTGGTTTGCACATAATCACTCAGTACATGTTTATTATTATCACTTTTTAATTATAGGATCTTCCCTATATGTTAAATTGTTAACTCAGGCTGGCAATGGGAATTTGGAGCTTGGACTGAACCAAATGGCCTTTTCTTAACAAGGTGTCAGAAGTGAGATCAGAACCCAGCTTTTCTTAGGGAGACCTGATTCCCAAATGAGCAGTGAGCACTGTTCAATTGCTATTCTGGTGCCAAGTCCTACCATCAATCTCTATCCCATGTATCTGAAGCCGAGAGCTTTATAAAAAAGAAAACTGACCTTTCTGTTTACTCTCAAGCTATAAGCTATAACGTCATCAGGTTCCATGGGAGAGATTCAGATGGTCTCAAAGCATATTCACATCAGCATTAATCAGGAAACTTTATGTTCTTTCTATACACTTAGTGTCACCAGAAAAAGCTGGGAATTTTTAATGTTCTTTACTTACCACAAGAAAAACATATTTAAAATTCTTTGCAGAAAAGTTTGTAAATCAAGCATTTGAAAATTGTCTTTTTGATGGCTGGTATCCTAGATTTCATTAAGCAAAACTTTTCTGTTTCCTAGAATATGCTTTACATTTATTTTTGTTTCATTAAGATCTGAATTTACACAGACTCAGACTTTCCCAAGATCATGGCAACAATCTCCAACATGGGTCTTGATCAGAAGGCATGATTCATCAGTTTTCACTTTCAATTATGTGAACAGGTCAAAAAAAAAGACTCAGTTAAAGCAGAGAAAGAGAGTCTCTCCAGATTTAATCTGCTTGTTGTTGGCACTCAAACTGAGGATATGCAGAAGTGATTTTAAGTGTGTCTACTCTGCTTAGAAATAGAGGTTTTAATAATCAAACATGTTTTCAGAAATATTAATATACTGAAATACAAAGTAACTAAATATTTCAATTATATTTTAAGTGTAAGATATTACATAATGCTTTGAATATGGTATGGTGATTTTCTCCAACCAAATTAATTTTTGAAATTACATAATAATGGGATATTCTGCTCTGCTTTCTTTATCTGGGAAGCAGCTGCCCGTGGGGCACACATAGGGCTTGCCCCGCAAATGGTGGTAAGGTCGTTTTATCAGGTGTTCAATAATATGAAGCTTGATTGTCACTCACTGAAGGCACATTCCACAATAGCACTCTCAGTGCTAAAGCTAAAATTTGACCTCCATTTGTCCAATTCACAAGTATTAATTCAAAACTCTAATAAGGAGTAAAGAGTACAATTTTGTTTTATCCACAAATGCTGACACCAAGGTCTCTTCTATCTTCTTTATTTTTTTTCTTTCATTTATTTGAGACAGGGTCTTGTTCAAGCAATCCTCATGCCTCCTGAGTAGCTGGGACTACAGGTGTGCACCACCATACCCAGGTAATTTTTTGTGTTTGTGGAGAGGAGCCTCACTATGTTGCCCGGACTGGTCCCAAACTCCTGGCCTCAAGTGATTCTCTGGCCTTGGCCTCCCAAAGTGCTGGGATTATAGGCATGGGCCACCGTGTAGTAATAAACTTTTGAAATGATCCCTAATACTATAGTCTTTGTCTGTATTCACTAGATACACATTCTTACTTTTCATTCATCCTTAAACGTACTTTGTTTGAAAAGACCTCAATATTCTGCTATAATTGTTCTTCCAAAGTCACCAATGGCTTTAGAGTGGCTAAAAATTAATATTTCATCCTTTTCCACCCTTTCAGCCATTGGCCTCATTGACCACACTCCTCCTTCTTCTAAACAGCCAGTCTCTGACAGTTCTGCTCCTGCCCATGAAATGCCTTTCTTCAATATCCTCATGATGTCCTTCTCTTATCCTGTAAATGTTAGTAGTACCCCATTTCCACCATCCACGTTTTCTCACTCTGCACACTACCCCCATCCCCTGTCCCATTTTCATTTCTATTCAGATGGGAGTAAAACTACCCAGCCAATCTCCATGATCAGATTGTTCTGAGAATCAAAGAAATAATGGTTTTGAAAGTGACTCAAGTAAAGCAATTTATGGACTATCATGTAAGGAACACAGATTATTCATTCATATGCAGGTCCTTTCGGTTATTTTTTTTCCCTGATGACAAGTGGAAGCATATTATTGAGGGAAGAGTCCATGAGGGTTCAGATGCTAAGCTAGTCTATTTACATTGTGGATGGGCTTCTTGGGTAAACTAAAGCAGCCATCAATTTTATTTTCAATGTTTTAGTATCTAAGGATTCTATCATTAGAGGTCAATTTGGGGGGCTGCAGTAACATAAAAACATATAATTCTTAATAAAATATAAACCACTCCCTACTTAAATATAGTACTGAGGGCACAACCAAAATAATGAGAATTTGCAGGTACCAGAAATGAAGAAGAAACTCAGAGCCAGAGAAGTAAGTGGCATAAAATCTGAGACACTAACAAAGGATTTTGGCCTAAACAGCTCTACCCAAGTAGAGCCATGGAACTGAAATATCTGGGTCTAGCGTTTCTATAGGGCTGGTCTATATGTGAAATGGATTTTAGAAGACTGCTATTTGCCAGCCTTGAAAGGAGCTCAGACACTTGCTATCAAATCAGGGCCCTGCTAGAAAAAATAATTACCCCTGTGATATTGTAAAATATATCTTTGGAAAGATGAGCTTATGAATTTAGGCATTCTGCTTAGGCCTGACTTTCCCAGCATCAGTATACATGAATAGGCAGTCTGAATTAACATGCCTGTTATGATACAAGATCAAAGCATGATCCAGGTCAGGTATAGTCTGTAGACTCTGGGTTTGAGGCAAACCCAGAACACTTCGTGAGCACACGCCTACAAATCCACAACTCCAGAGAAGATGATCAGTCTAAACAGAAGATCACAGATTAAAAAGGTTATGAAACAAAAAAAATCAACTATCATGATACAGGAATTTGTACCTCATAGGCAAGATGATACAGTGAGGATTAAATGGCATATTGCGTATAAAGCATGTTACTATTTCCCTACACTCTCAACGGAACATTTCTGACACCAAATATGTGGGTTTTCCCCTCACATTAAGCAATTACCCAACTCTCCAGATGCCAACTGGGTGTCCCACAATTGAACTCAATTCAGATACTGACTGCCCAGAGTTAGGGGAGACCCTTGGAGTTAAAGACTCAGTCCCTAGGCCCAGCATGGTGGCTCACGCCTGCAATCCCAGCACTTTGGGAGGCTGAGGCGGGCAGATCACGAGGTCAGGAGATTGAGACCACGGTGAAACCCCGTCTCTACTAAAAATACAAAGAAAAAAAATTAGCCAGGCACGGTGGCGGGTGCCTGTGGTCCCAGCTACTTGGGAGGCTGAGGCAGGAGAATGGCGTGAACCCGGGAGGCGGAGCTTGCAGTGAGCCGAGATTGCGCCACTGCACTCTAGCCTGGGCGACAAAGCGAGACGCCATCTCAAAAATAAATAAATAAATAAATAATAAAAAAATAAAAAAGACTCAGTCCCACAAGACTTCCCTCACTTCAGATGGCAATTCCAACACCCAGGGTTCCACCTGTACTTTCAATGACTGCCTATAATTCAGGGGTTCCCTCAACCTCCTTCTCAGGTTTAATAATTTGCTAGAACAACTCACAGAACTCAGAAAATCACATATTTGCCAGTTGATTATCAAAGATACAATTCAGGAAAAGCCACATGGAAGAGAAGAGTAGGTCAAGGTATAAGGGGGTGGATCCTCTACGCCCTCTGTGGGCATGCCGCCCTCCCAGCACCTTGATACCTTCACCAACTCAAAGGCTCTCCTAATCCTGTTGTTCAGAATTTTTATGGAGGTTTCATTATGTACTCATGATTGATTACATCATTGGCCCCTGCCAATTAGGTCAATCTTTATCAACTCTCCCTTCCCAGAAGGTCAGGGAATAGGGCTTAAATTTCCAAACCTCTAATCACATGGTTGATACCTCAGTTCCTATCCTCCAAGAGTCATAGCATAAACCCAAGCGTGGTTGAAAGGGGCTTATGGAGATGAAGACTAAATATGTATTTCTTATTATATTGCAATATCATCACAAGACCTGAAGATAGTAAAACTATGTGAAAGAGACTAAAATATAAATACTTGAAATGTCCTAACAAAGGAAGAAATAAAAATATATGAAAGGAGAAGGCAGTATTAAAAAAATAACAAATCAAAATATATTTACAAATCAAAAATAACAACCCACAAGTGGTAATTACAGTGATACCATTCAAGAGAATTAAAGAATATGAGTCCAGTATAAAATAAAGATGGAAAAGATGAAAGAAGAGTTAAAAAATTGAGAAATATAAGGAAAAGGTATGTGTATCTGTACTTATATTCACACACACACACACCCAGTCCCCCCCAACACACACCCACTCCCCCCCGACACACACACACACACAAAAGCACATACATGTATATACTGGAGTAACTGAAGAAGAAAATAGAGAAAATGAGACCTAGGTGATACCATTCAGGACATAGGCATGGGCAAAGATTTCATGACAAAGATGTCAAAAGTAATTGCAACAAAAGCAAAAATTGACAAATGAGACCCAATTAAACTAAAGAGCTTCTGCACAGCAAAAGAAACTATCAACAGAGTAAACAGACCACTGATAGAATGACAGAAAATGTTTGCAAACAATGCATCTAATAAAGGTCTAATATCTAGCATCTATTAGGTTGGTGCAAAAATGATTGCAGTTTTTCCCATTAGAAGTAATTACTTTTAAAAAAACACAATTACTTTTGCACCAATCTAATACAAAGAAACAAATTTAAAAGAAAAAAAAACGTTTTAAAAGGGGACAACAGACATGAACACTTTTCAAAAGAAAACATACATGACATGGAGCTAACAATCACATGAAAATAAGTTCAAGATCACTGATTATTAGAGAAATGCAAATCAAAACCACAATGAGATACCATCTCATGCTAGTCAGAATAGCTGGTATTAAAAAGTCAAAAAATAACAAATGCTGGTGAGGTTGCAGAGAAAAAGTTGTACACTGTTGGTAGGAGTGTAAATTAGTTCAACCTTTGTGGAAGACAGTGTGATGATCTCTCAAAGACCTAAAGACAGAAATACCATTTGACCAAGCAATTCCATTTCCGGGTATATACCCAAAGGAATGTAAATCATTCTATAAAGGCACACACACCCGTATGTTCATTGCAGCACTATTCACAATAGCAAAACATGGAATCAACCTAAGTGCCCATCAATGGTAGACTGGATAAAGAAAATGTACATGCACCATGAAAAACTATGCAGCCATAAAAAACTGAGATCATGTCTTTTGCAGAAAGATAGATGGAGCTAGAGGTCATTATCCTTAGCAAACTAACACAGGAACAGAAAACCAAATACCACATATTTTCACTTATAAATGGGAGCTAAATGATGAGAACACAAGGAAACATAGAGGGAAACAACACACACTGGGGCCTATCGGAGGGTAGACGGTAGGATAAGAGAGAGGTTCAGGAAAAATAACTAACGGGTGATGAAATAATCTGTACAACAAACCCCCATGACACAAGTTTACCTATGTAACAGACCTGCACATGTACCCTTGAACTTAAAATAGAAATTAAAAAAATAGAGAAAATGAAACAAGGGTGATATTCAAAGACATAAGTTTATAAAAAATTCTAAAATTCATGGGAAAACATGAATACTTAAACTAAAGGAACATGCAAAGACTTGAGCAGAAAAAAAATTAACTTATATCTAAACATGCAATAGTGAAAAAATAAACACTCAAGTCATACTAATAAAGGCTACTAGATAGAAATCTGAGTACCCCATTTAAAGTCCTTTCCTTTTCTTTCCTGTTTTGTTCTTAATAATGTAATAACCTTTACCCCTGTCTTTCCACCAGTCACTCCCTTGCACACTGTTTCTTTTTTATCTAATTATGTGATTGCTTAGAAGTTCCAGGAATGAAATCTTGAAACAAACCAGTTGATTATGGATTTCTCCCCTACTGGAAATTACTTCAAGTCTAGAGTTAATTTACAACGCAGCTGTAACCAAGACTTTGCCAGCTCATTCACCAGATGGAACAAAAACTGAAGATGGTCATCAGAACTAGTCACATAGACCAGCACCTCCTTGCCACTCCTGCATGCCTCTCAAACCAAGTTTCCCTTTCTAAGCCTCTATACTCAGCCCCAAATTTTAAATGGTTTATTCAAAGTATGAGCCTGGCCATTTCTTCAATTGCTAGCTTTTGCAATTAAAGCCACTCTCCTTTCACTGCATCTCATCTTTGTTCATCTGATTTTGCAAGCAGTGAGCAGCTGAGCCTGTGTTCAGTTATAGAATGAGCCTTGGAATGATGATTGGTTATGCTAACAAAAAGAATGCAAATCAATGGATTGCTCAAAACTACTTTGTAGTTGGGGTTTATAGTTATATTATTTCTAATAAATGGGGAATTTAAAAGTAAATTAATACCTGAAATTTGACTGTAAGTATATCAGTTGGTAACTGGATCTTGGCTTAATTGCAGACATACTGCCTATTTAGTAAAATTCTCTTTGGCCCTTAACCCCGTGCTGAAAGCTGAGGGGGCCATGTGGTCTTGTTTAAGCATCCTCTGGCAGCTTCTCTGAGCCATGCTCATCAGCACTATCCCTGCTGTTTCAATTTAATTTGATCTTCGGCTTGAGCTTGCTGTGAAAGGTGAGACAATCTAGTATTTGGATTTAGAAGGAGGAATATTAAAATTTCCTCCAAGAACCACTGCTTGTCTGCTTTAGAGTTCAACACCCAATACAAGACTTTATTTGGTCCTTTCCCACAAAAACCTCTTTGATACTTAACACAAATGATCTGTTAATGGAAAAACCAGACTCAGTAAAATACTTTTTAAAAGGTTTATGCTGAGCCAATATGAGTGCCCATGTCCTGGGGAATGGTCTCAAGAGATCCTGAGAAAATGTGCTCACAGCAGTCTGACTAAAGTTTAGTTTTATACATTTTAGGGAGACAAGAGTTATAGGCAAAGACATAAATCAATACATCAAAGGTATACCTTGGTTTGGCCCAAAAAGTGGGATATCTTGAAGCAGGGACTTACAGATTACAGGTGGATTCAGAGATTCTTTAGTTTGCAATTGGTTAAAGAAGTAAAGCTGTGTCTAAAAATTTGGAGTCAGTAGAAGGAAAGGTTTTACGATAAGGAAGTCTGTTAACCAACACACTGCATCAGAGTGACCTGCAGGGGTGTGTGACTTAACCCTTGTTGGACATGGCCTTAGGTTTTATTTATAATTTGGTATTTTATTGTGAGATAAATTCCATGTTGTTAGTCTTATGATCTCTAGTTTAACGTTAATACTGGTCAGTTGTGTCTAAAGTCCAAAAGAGAGGCAGTGTAATAAGGTGTGTCCAAGCCCCCTTCCTGTCATAGCTGAGAATTCTGTTTTTAAGGCTTTTCTGGGGTCCCCTTGGTCAAAACAGGGCACATTCAGTCAGTGGGGGGCTTGGGATTTTATTGTTAGTTCACAAATCACTCTCTTCTCACAATTTTCTTTTTCCTCTTTGGCTTCCTTTCTCTTTCCACCCGCTGCTTCTGTCTCTTCTTTACTATTCCCTCTTCTGTTAGCATCCCCAGCTTTCCTCCTGGGCCTGCTTTCCCCCTCACGCCACACATTCTTCCAGGTTGGCCTCATCTACTTCCATGGTGTCAGCTATTCCCAAATCAGTGTCCCCAGTTCAACTCTTTCTCCTGCAGGGTAGCCCAGAAAGCATGTCAAACCCAACATACCTAAAAGAAACTCGTGGTTGTCTTTCCTTCAAGTGTTCTTTCTCTTTTCTCTACAAAATCTCCCTTTTGGGGAGAGGGCACCAGACTCCTTCTTGAAGTATTAATTAT
Organism: Rhinopithecus roxellana; assembly: GCF_007565055.1. NCBI lineage: Eukaryota > Metazoa > Chordata > Mammalia > Primates > Cercopithecidae > Rhinopithecus > Rhinopithecus roxellana. Next base: position 119,798,866 of record NC_044563.1, on the reverse strand, counting down.
GTTCCAAGAAGCTCAAGCTGGAGCAGGGAATCCACCTAAAGTAGAGTGGGATGGGAAGCACACCTAAATCGCAGCCCTTAGGGAGGACAGAGAGTTCTCAGTCTGCCAGGTCTTAAGACCTAGTCCATATGGCTGGAGGGAGCATCTGAATGAAGGCACACAGTCAAGAGGACCTCCTGTTCCAAAAGAAGGGGCCTAGTTCCAGAGTAGGTTGGGGAAGAGTGAGGAGAGTCCATAGGTGTCTTAAATGGCCCTTAAATTTGCTTTTATTGGCCAGTGGATGGGTGATAATGAGGAAGATGTTTGGTGAAAACAGTAGAGTCTGAGAGAACACTCTCAGGTTAGAAACTTCAAAATTGTTATTGACTTTTTTCTTCCCTTCAGTCTAAGTGTCCAACTCTGTCTCTCACACGCATGCACATGTGCGTGCACACACACTTTGTCAACTGTTTTCAGGCCCTTCTTGACCATCTGGCCATTGTCACCACTGGCTACGTAGTTTTGCTGATTCTATCCTTACCTTCTCTTATTCATCACCACACTGTTTCCAGAATATTATTTTGTAAATCACTACAGGATCCTGTCAACTCCATGGTTTAATCCTTTAGTAGCTCCACCTGTGAGCCATGTTATCTTGGTGGCACAGTAATGGGGTATCAGAAAGCAATTCATGGAAGTAAGGGTGGATGGGTAGGTGGAAAGAAAGATTATAGATAATATGCCAACTCCTTATCATAGCATGTAAGAGCCTGCCTCATCTCCCTTGACAATCTCATCTCTTATCTACCTTCCTCCTCCATGAGTGTGAACCACACAAAAATATTGTTTTCCCCTAAATTTGTCATGCTGCCTCAAAATAAATGTTGACTGAATGAAGATTTTTTTTTTATTTGGGTTTTCTTTTTTATTACTATACTTTAAGTTCTAGGGTATGTGTGCACAACTTAAGTTCTAGGTTTGTTACATATGTATCCATGTGCCATGTTGGTGTGCTGCACCTGTTAACTCATCATTTACATTAGGTATATCTGCTAATGCTATCCCTCCCCACTCCCCCCACCCCACTACAGGCCCTGGCGTGTGATGTTCCCCACCCTGTGTCCAAGTGTTCTCATTGTTCAATTCCCACCTATGAGTGAGAACATGTGGTGTTTGGTTTTCTGTCCTTGTGATAATTTGCTCAGAATGATGGTTTCCAGCTTCATCCATATCCATATCCCTACAAAGGATATGAACTCATCGTTTTCTGTGGCTGCACAGTATTCCATGGTGTATATGTGCCACATTTTCTTAATCCAGGCTCTCATTGATGGACATTTGGGTTGGTTCCAAGTTTTTGCTATTGTGAACAGTGCCGCAATAAACAGTATGTGTGCATGTGTCTTTATAGCAGCATGGGTTATAATCCTTTGGGTATATGCCAAGTAATGGGATGGCCTGAGTCAAATTGTATTTCTAGTTCTAGATCCTTGAGGAATTGCCACACTGTCTTCCACGATGGTTGAACTAGTTTACAGTCCCACCAACAGTGTAAAAGTGTTCCCATTTCTCCACATCCTCTCCAGCACCTGTTGTTTCCTGACTTTTCAATGATCGCCATTCTAACTGGTGTGAGATGGTATCTCATTGTGGTTTTGATTTGCATTTCTCTGATGGCCAGTGATGATGAGCATTTTTTCATGTATCTGTTGGCTGCATAAATGTCTTCTTTTGAGAAATGTCTGTTCATATCCTTTGCCTACTTGTTGATGGGGTTGTTAGATTTTTTTCTTGTAAATTTGTTTAAGTTCTTTGTAGATTCTGGATATTAGCCCTTTGTCAGATGGGTAGATTATAAAAATTTTCTCCCATTCTGTAGGTTGCCTGTTCACTCTAATGGTAGTTTCTTTTGCTGTGCAGAAGCTCTTTAGTTTAATTAGATCCCATTTATCAATTTTGGCTTTTGTTGCCATTGCTTTTGGTGTTTTAGTCATGAAGTCCTTGCTCATGCCTATGTCCTGAATGGTATTGCCTAGGTTTTCTTCTAGGGTTTTTATGGTTTTAGGTCTAAAATTTAAGTCTTTAATCCATCTTGAATAAGGTGTAAGGAAGGGATCCAGTTTCAGCTTTCTACATATGGCTGGCCAATTTTCCCAACACCATTTATTAAATAGGGAATCCTTTCCCCATTTCTTGTTTTTGTCAGGTTTGTCAAAGATCAGATGATTGTAGATGTGTGGTATTATTTCTGAGAGCTCTGTTCTGTTCTATTGGTCTATATCTCTGTTTTGGTACCAGTACCAAGCTGTTTTGGTTACTGTAGCCTTGCAGTATAGTCTGAAGTCAGGTAGCATGATGATTCCAGCTTTGTTCATTTGGCTTAGGATTGTCTTGGCAATGCGGGCTCTTTTTTGTTTCCATATGATCTTTAAAGTAGTTTTCTCCAATTCTGTGAAGAAAGTCATTGGTAACTTCATGGGGATGGCACTGAATCTATAAATTACCTTGGGCAGTATGGCCATTTTCACAATATTGATTCTTCCTATCCATGAGCATGGAATGTTCTTCCACTTGTTTGTGTCCTCTTTTGAAGATTGTTAAATAAATAGCTGCCTGGGCCGGAAGCCCCATGCCCCAACTATGAAAGATTTTTTTGCATATAAAAAACATCTCCCCCAGAGAGTCTTCCCATAAGCTGATCTTACTCATCATGCCAGAATTATGGGTCCTGCTGTATGTGCTGGGGCTGCAGGAGTAAGCCTCACTGCTAGCATGGTACAATTATTGTTGAGTGTGGTAGGAAATAGAGACACACTACTTCTTATTTTAGATGGAGAAATGGTTATAATCAGAGGAGCTGTGGTTTCTAACTTCTCTTTGGGGTTTTGTCTAAAGATGTAAGGTTAGAGACTACGATATAGACCAGCTAAGGAAAGAACAGATTTGATTATCTGCTTTTGTTTGTCTTTCCCTTTCTTTCTTTCTCTTTCCTCTCCCTCCCTCCCTCCATTCCTTCCCCTCTTCCTTCCTTCTTTCCTTCCTTCCTTCCTTCCTTCCTTCCTTCCTTCCTTCCTTCCTTCCTTCCTTCCTTCCTTCCTTCTTTCTTTCCTTTTTCTAAGTTCTTATTTTGAAATTAGCAGACTAGAGAAAACACCTTATTCTCATTTTTGAACTCCTGGATATTTCCAGAGAACAGTGCACAGACAAAAATCCTTGAACACCCCACAGCTTTGCTGTCCACTTGCATGCTGCCTTTTGGTCATTAGTATGCAGTACCAATTTTCTAATGTCATTTGTTATTCCCGGCCACAGCCAGCCCTCCCCCAACCCCTGCCTCCATAGATGCACAGAATGCAGAGAGGCAAGTGATTTAATTATGTTCTCTTTTGAAAATCTGATTTGGGGAGTGACTTTTATGTTATCCCATAACATGACTATAAAGCAAACTTTAAAAATTAATGGGCTTAGGAGGACCTCATTCTCCCCAACACCAGATGGGGTGAATGGGATCAACAACAATGCAGGTGGCTGGTGGTAGCTTTCCTAGGGCAGAAACAGACACCAAATAGTCCCCAGAGGGGAAAGAACCCTTTTTCTCTCTATCCTAGATCACCATGAACCAGACAGGAAGTTTATATCTTAATAATTAACCTGCTTTTTTACTTTCTAACCTGTAACCCTTTTCTAGAAAAAAAAAAATCACAGGAGTCACCTTTCCATGAATCCAACTGTCAGGCTCCTGCATCCCCAGGTCACACAGAGGAGGAGGAGAATTCTTGCATCCACCATCAAACTTTGCTACAGTGAGGAGCATTCACCTATTCCCTCCTCCTTTCACCCTCACCTCTCAAGTCTCCTGGTAAAAACAATGACTCAGAGAAAGGACAAATCATCTATCTGTGATGACATGGACCAGTGCTAGCAAATGTCTTATTTTCCCCAAAGGACAATTCTATATTCCTAAGGGAGGCCATATTTCTAACAACCAGCCAACCGCCACCACCATCCTTCCCCAAACTATTTTCTGCTATTCTTTTTTCTGCTTCCCCTGACATCTTCATCCCAGTTGCTTTTGCAGCAAAACATAAAAGAATGCTTCACCTAATATGCATTGCCTTGGATTTTGCGATTAGAGTCTTCCTCTTATCTTTGGGAAATAAAGAAGGCAAAGAAGAGTGAATGGTTTACGTACATTTTCTGGATAACTTGAAAAGTCCACACATTCTTAGTGTAAGTAAAGATGTAGAATATAAAATTCACATCAGAGGGATAGTGAAGAACAGGGGGCTTAATGCTTCCCAGTATGGGCTTATATGTAGATATATATGCAGAAACAAGTGTTGTTTAATGTAACTTCTCAGAGAGAGGTACACTGGAACCCAGGACTCAAGGAACGGTTGATAATGCTGGTGTAATTACTGATGAACAGAGTCCCATTGAGAGCAGTGGTAGGAAAAATGCTAATGTAATTGCTTTTTGAAACAATACCACCTAAGTAAAATCCCATATCTTAATTACAGTAATGCTTCTACCTCCAGACTCCAGGAATATAGCCAGATTATATGCTAAGATGAGGTATGCAATTCCTTCCAACCAGCTTAGAAAGCACTCTGGTCTCTGGAGCTTCCACAATTCTCTCAAAGTACATAAGTGACAAAAGAAATTATTCCATCAGCCATCTCTAGCTCTTCTGTTTGTTTTAGTACACATTAACTTAGTATTTAATTGAAGATATTGAATTTGTACCACTTGGGAATGGATCACTGCAAAACTCTAGCCCTGGAATTTGCAAAGTCATCAAATGCTTTAATATTAGTCTTATTTATTTATCAGAGAAAATTCCATTTCCATATGATTGATATTTGCATTGTCTACTGATGACCAAACCTGTGTCAAACTTTTAATTAAATTCAGTGTTTTGAATTATCTGAAGTACAAACAAGAGGAGAAAGAATAAAAATAAAGAATTTATAGATCCTGAACATTTCTAAATTCCATTTCTGTCTGAGTAAATTTGAAGAATTCAGTGGGAGGGGGGATAGTGCACACTACCACAATTAAAATGGGTTTCACCTGGACCTCTTCTGACACAGGGCAGGTCACAAAGCTAGGCTTCTTTTTGCAATCTCTACAGAGATTGTCAAAGAGAATCACTCATAGTCCAAGCCTGGCTTACAAAATCAGGTTAATCAGTATATTTGGCACATTATCAGTTTCAGATATTAATAAGTTAACTTTGGGTGCTTGATAGAGCTTTGGACTTCATTGCAATCATATTTAGAGCTCAAGTGACATTTTTATGGTTTAAGAATACATTTTTAATTTACATCAAAGGGCTGTTTGTGAGCTGTTTCTTTTTTAAATCAGTTGAATATTCATGTTTTTAGTTTCATTCCATAAAAATACAAATCAATCCTGGAAGTGGGTTCTATAAAATCATGAGCACAAAATCTCAGACCTACATCACTCTAAAATGAAAACAGGGTGAATACAAAACTGCACACACAAAGAGTTTACAGTGAGTCTTAAGTGTGTCCTACCCTGTGCTTGATGTTGTACTGGACATATGTGATTTCAGTCCCTACAAACCTTTAGGTTTAAATAAGATTATGACACCTTCATGTTTGATTTCATTTGACTTTTAGATTTCTATTTTTAGGATTTCAGAAAACCCTGAGAGATGGAGGTGACTTGGGAAAACACAAAATCAGTGTTGATTATTAGTCTAAAAGCTATAATATTTTAGTCTTCCTATTTACATTATTCTAGAATGAGAAACTGCCTGTGAGACTGGCTGTAGCTATTGCTAGCTAGGCCCACTATCCTTCACTTTCCATGTCCATCTGACTTAAAACAGGTTGTAAAGCATAGTTGAGTCCTCTTCTTCCCCTCATCACCCCAACCCACTGGGCACTGGGCCACTCTTGCCCTTAGTCTGACCTGAGAGGAAGGGGCCAATGGGTCCCCACTCTGTTCCTGAATTTCAGTGCCACAGTGACCAGAACGGAAATACTAGGCTCCCTTCCCATTCTGCCCTGTACACATACTTGCACTCACACTCCCTCAAATACACACACTCATGCATGCGTGCTTAACCAGTTCACACACACGCACTCACACATACCTGCAAACACACATGTGTGCTCACATCTCACCCTCCTGCAGGGCTCTGGAAGCATAAGCTTGATCCAACTCCAAGTCATCTACTGAATATGACCTCAGTTAGGCAGGTAAGCTAAGCACACAGAAGCTCAGTTTACTCATCTCCATAATGGACTCTTTGCAAGGGCTAGAGAGGTTAATATGCGTAAAATGCTTTGCACTGTACCTAGTACATGGTAACTGCACAACAGATGGTAACCGTTATTAGCAGCTCTCTAATCATATCTGAGCCTCAGTTGAGGCTTCTCACTGGCCCCCATCAATGTGCCTTGGTTCTATAATTGGGTTTCTTCTTCCAATCTCGAGTTATTTCCTCTTCAAGTATATGCTTGATTCCCAAACTCCTTGATAAGACCCAGGGCCTACCCTTTTCTTGGCAGTCTCTGCCTTTTGGATATGCTTCTCATGTTAATGGCCTGAAAACTTGTTAATGTCACCTACTGCCTCTACTGGTAGCCTGTGATGCTGGGACACCTTCGCCAGTGCCCATCACCCTCACACAAGAAGGTGAATTTCTCTGCCTGACCCTCTCGCCTCTCTGGGATCAGCCATGAGCCACTAAGTTCTGAGACACACCACCTGCCCCCTGGTGGTACAGGCAAAACAGAACTTGTCATTTTAAAGCTTTGTTCTTATTTACTAATAAGAATCTAGAGGATGTAGATAAGCATAAAAACTTATCAATTGCAATAAACCTCATTGTGTTCAGAGTTTTAAGAATGGGATACTCATTAATATTCTTTTTTCAGAGTGATTCCACGCAAGCTGTCAGTTTCTAATTTCGTAAGAATTATAACTCATAAAACACGAAATTAAATTTAAAACTCTATTAAATATAATTTATCCATTTTTAATTACTTAAGAGGTGCTTTGTGGTCTTAAACTGACCATTGCTTATTATCATTAACCTATAGATGTAAAATACTTAGCTTGATTGGGCCTAATCTATACAAATTAGAGGGTGTACCAGGTGTTTCTCCATGTGGTTTTTAGGCCACCTGCTTCAGAATCAGGCTGGCCTCACTTCAGGTTCATTAGATCTGAGCTTAATGCTTACATAAAGCATTAAGATAATTGGGAGTCTATTGGCTGTTTCAATAAGTCCCTAAAATAATTTTTAGAAAGTACTACATAATTAACCATCAATGTGATATGAGAGATACCAGGGAAACACACACACACACACACACACACACACACACACACACACACACTATGGTTTTTGTTTGGCCTCACCACTCTAACCTCAGGATCTGCTGGTCCAGATGTTTTTAAGCCACTTCACCATCATTACTTATTAGTGAAGTAGAGTAGGGGATATCTGCATGAGTTGTTTAGAAGAAAACACAAATTAATTGAACTGATAATGGGGATTAATGAAAAGGATGAATGAAAGTTGAAGCTGAAATGTTCAAACTGAGCTTAAACACTGTGACATGTATTTATAAGTGACCTAAAAAGCTAGGGAAGAATATAGTTCATGGGTATCATGAATCTGTAACATATTCTCTCATAATTGTTACACAAAATGTATAAGTTGGGCAGCTGGAAATATAAATAGGAGGGTCAACACATTTGAAGAATGTGAACTTCATCTTAGAACCTTAAAATTTGATGTATTCAATCCTTCCCCATTGAAAATTCCAGCTGTCTACCTTTGTGTCTCTCTCACATGGTTCCAACTTCCTTTTCTGCTAAAACTATAGCATTAATGTCATGACAACCAGCTGAGGGTTAGCAGGTGTAGGGAAAAAAATTCATGATGGATTTCACCATTGCTCCCAGGATAGCGCCAGCCTGGAACCCAGCAGATTCACCCATCAGGACAAAGAATGTGGCTTTCTGATTTAAAGATGAGAGCAACTAAATTTAGGTACCCTTCTGTATTGCATTGACCTCTGTGACATCACGATAAAACAAGCGTGGAACTTCTGCGCATGTAGAAGGCTCATAGTTATTTTTTGTGGCATAAAACATTGAGGTATGTAGCCATACCCAGAGTAGTGGCTGCAGTAGCTGGGGAACTAAACACACCTTTTTAAAATAAATATTTATTTTTAGAGATGTTGCCCAGGCTGGTCTTGAAATCCTGGCCTCATGTGATCGTCCTGTCCTTGGCCTCTTGAGTAACTGGCATAATAGGTGCAATCAACCCTTTAAAAATAACCTTTAATGCAAATAAAATAATTTTCATCATTTTCAAGTTGTCTGCCCTGTGGATTTGTGGACAGTTTCTGACACACACACACAAAAAGTCAATGTTAGGATATTAGGATACTCTAGAGAAATAGAACCAATACAGATAAGAAAAAGAGAGGTGAGGGGGAGGAGAGAGAGATAAGAAAGAGAGAGAGAAGAGTGAGAGAAGAGAGAGAGAAAGATGTTGTAAGGGAAATGACTGCACATCATTCAGGGGGTCTGCTTGGCTCCCTGCTTATATACTGTGCTTGTCTCTGCCACACTGGAATAGATTCTGGGGGTGGACATTTTACGTGGCCTGCCGTTACAAACCACAGCTGGGGAATTCAGACTCTGAGTGCCTGTGGTGAAGCTGGTGCTGCGTGGACATACGCATCACCAGCCTCAGGACCTGCCACAACCCTGACCATTTGCTGGATGGACATATGGAGATAACTGAGACAATTAAAAAGCTGCATGAGGTGCAGCTAGCGCATGGTACCCACAGCCCCTACAATTCTCCAATGTGGCCAGTTAGAAAGCCTGATGGAATTTGGTGGTTGATGCTTGACTATCAGGAACTGAATAAAGTAACACTCCCTTTGTATGCAGCTGCTCTGTCAATCATGGATTTGATGGATCGTTGACAAAATTCAGGCATATCCCCAGCTCACCACGGTGAAGCAGCTGCAAACTTTTGTGGGCCTCCTGGGATATTGGTGGGCATTTGTGCCCCCATTTAGCTCAAATGATAAAACCATTGTATCGGTTAACAAAGAAGGGAGCTACCTGAGATTGGGATGATGTAGCTGAGACCACCTTCCTGGCAGCAAAGTGGGCTATTCAGCAGACACAAGCCCTATGGGTAGTTGACCAGGGGTGCCCGTTTGAGCAGGATGTGCATCCAACCACAGATGGTTTCAGTTGGGGCCTGTGGCAGTGCACGGAGCGCTTGAGAATGCCAGGAGGCTTTTGGTCCCGAATATAGAAGGGAGCCTAGTTTTGGTATTCCTTGACAGGAAAACAGCTAGCAGCTGTAAATGCTGCCCTTCAGGCTTGTGAGAGTGTGACAGGATGGGCTACAGTCGTCGTGCAAATGACTTACCCGATAGCAGGATGGGTGCTTTCATGGGTAATGACCCCTGGACTGGGATAGCACAGATATCTACTTTAGCAAAGTGGGGTGCCTACTTAGAGCAGTGGAGTACTCTGAGTACAAGCCCCTTAGCAGAGCTGAAAGAGGTCTTGGGACCTGAGGTCCTAATGCAAGAGAAGGCCATGGGGCCTGATGCACCCCTAGAACCCAAACCATCACTGTTTAAGGAATGGGATCCCCCAGTTCTCAAAGAGGCATGGTACACAGATGGCTCTAGCTGTGGTATCACTGCTGCCTGGAACGCCATTGCAATTCTGCTGCTGCCTGGACCACCATTGCAGTTCAACCTAGTACTGACACCATATGGTTTGAAACTGGGTGTGGGCAAAGCAGGCCAATGGGCTGAACTTAAAGCAATATGGATGGTGATCACAAAGGAAGTGACACTTATGGTAATCTGAACCGATAGCTGGATGGTCTATAAAGGGTTAACCTTGTGGTTAACTACTTGGAAAATACAGAATTGGCTAGTCAGCCACCAACCCATTTGGGGCCAAGCCATGTGGCAAGACCTCTAAGAAATGGGTCATAAGAAAGATGTAACTATTTATCATGTGTGAGGCCATCTGTCTTTGGCTACCTCTGGTAACGATGAGGCAGACGCATTTGGGTCTGTCCCTGCCCACACAAGATATTTGCAAGGCTGGTCAGAAATGCCCAGCAGGTGCTCAGGCATACCCTAAATGGAGGCAGCTGCCCAGTATTACACAACAAGTGATGGTAGGGCGAGTGCCCTTGCCCAGGTGGCAAGTAGACTACATCAGGCCACTGCCAAAGTCACAAGGGAATATACATGTGCTAACAGCTGTGGACATGGCCACAGGCCTGTTGTTCACCTACGCTTGCAGGGTGGCCAACCAACAGCACACCATCTGGACGCTGCAACACTTATGTGCCCTAGATGGTTGCCCTGTGGTCATTGAGAGTGATAGGGGAACACATTTCACTGGATAACAGGTACAATAATGGGCACAACAAATGGACATAAAGTGGTGATTCCATGTGCCATACAACCCATACACTGCAGGTCTAATTGAGCGATATAACAGGCTGCTGAAGAATGGGTTATGCTTGCATGTCACACCCCCATCTTTTTGAGGCTGGAGTTCAAGTCTCGACCTGGTGCTCCAAACCTTGAATGAACGGCCACAGAAAGGCAGCCTGGCCCCAGGGAAGGCTTTGTTACAGTGGGGCGCGACCCCTATTCAGTTACAGATACACAACAAGGATGACCTCCTTTGACCAGGTATGAGGACAAATGGTAACATGTTGTTGCCTGCCCCAGTGCCCTGAAGGCAGAGGAACAGAAAACCTGGCTGTGACCATGGACCCTCCAGGCCTGTGACTGCTGGTGGTTGGGCATCATAGCTCCCTGGGGAGAGGGCCTACAGTATGACTGGCATGTAACTCCTTGGATATTCAATACATGGCCCCTGTAGTTGACTGTTTGTAGGGGAATGACCAGGGAAGGAATCCACCTTTAGGGAACATATGTACTGTCTATGTGGCCTATTATGAGCTCCCCCATGACTTTGGCATGGATACAGGACCCAAAGGAACGACGGAGAGCTGAGAAGGTATGGAACCATCACCCAGGGCAGAAGCCCTTGGCAGCTGCATTGTTATCTAGGGAAAAAAGTTAACTTGTATTTTGCCTGAGGGGTGTGATTTACTCCTGTTAGTACCTATGCCTGCTTTGTCATTTTGACCAGAGGTTAACATACTCCAATTGCACTGTGGACTGGGCCCACACCTACACTAGGTGACCAATGTGTCCAACTATTGGATATGCAACGCCCTTCCAGCAGGGCTGCAGGTGACTTGCTTTGGCACATACATCTTGCATCTGCAGAGAACTGGACATGGTTGGAGACTTGGGGTCCCATGGCTGATGCCTGGAATGCAACATGGCATCTTTGGACAAAGGATGCTGCAAGACCTATGGTGTGCCCACCCCCTGGCTGGCCCATAACGTTTATGATGGGGCTGACTAGTGGGGAACATGTAGTACTCCTGGCCCAAGTGCCACAGTGGATAGAACAACATTGGGGTAACACCACTGGGATGGGTACCCATCACAGCCTTTGCAAACATAACACGTGTCACTACCAAGGTCAGGCCCTGATGGACTTTGTGCCCCCTGGGAGTTTATGGGTCTGTGAGGACACAGTGGATTTACCTACCAGCAAACTGGACTGGACATTGTACCTGGAGGTGGCCTTATGTAACTGCCACTGTTCTCCCCATGTTGCCCCGATGGCCGCATAACTGGGAGATGCTACACTCTCAGTTTGTGCAAGTGCAATGAGCCCCATGGTAGTTCTACCCTTTGGCAGTGACTATCCCTGGAGCAGGTGTCATAATTGTAGAAGCACATGTTACTGCTCATGCAGAGCACACCACTCGGGCTTTGAATTATACCCAAGTGGCCTTCCTCTTGTTAACAGATGAGGCTGACCAAATCAGAAAAGTGGTGTTGCAAAACTGGATGGCCGTAGACATAATAACTTCTGCCCAAGGAGGCATCTATGCCCTTTTAAGAACACAATGTTGTACCTTTATCCCTGGCAATCAGCAGTACATAACAGCAGCCCTGCAAGGGGTCTCATGGGAGATTAAGGTAGTCGAGAGCCTTACTGACAATCCTCTGCAGAAATGGTAGGTATCCCTGGGCTCTGGCCTATGCTGGGCCCTAATAGTCATAAGTAGCATAGCTGAGATCCTAGTAGTGAGGTGTTGCTCTCTGTATTGTTGTTGTGGGTTATGGATTCAGGGCTGTGCCCTGTTTGCACATGTCCCTACCCAGAAGATGCCCTCAGCCTAGGGGTTGGAGTGTAAGGGAAATAACTGTACTTCAGTCAGGAATAGGCCGAGGTAGCCTTCCAGCACAGCATGACTCAGCAGGTTTGGAGCACAGGTGCACAACCCCACACATTATGTAACCACACCATACAAGGCACATTAGGTAACTACTCACGTGAGTTCGTGCTTGGCTCAGAACAACTATTGTCTGTGAAAGGTATAATTACAGTGCTAACACTGTACATACAGCTCATGCCCAGGCTTGCTACCAGAGAGAGAATGAAGCCATGTCAAAACTGCCTATGATTCCTCTAGTGTTTTTCCAGCTATCTGCCACCCACTCCCCTTGGACCTCAGCGTGGGCTGGAACCTGACACTTGATGTGACAGATGTATTATAAGGAACTGGCTCACATGATTATGAATGTTGCCAAGTCCAAAGATCTGCAGTCAGTAAGCTGGAATCCCAAGAGAGCTATTATTTCAGTTGCAGTCCGAAGGAAGGAAAAAAACCAACCAATGTTCCAGCTCATGAAAGTCACTTGGGAGGAAATTCCCTCTTATTCAGGGGAGGATCTGCCTTTTTGTTCTATGCAGGCCTTCAACTGATTGGATGAGGCCCATTCACATTAGAGAGGACCATCTGCTTTACTCAGTCTATCAATGTTAAACTCATCCACAAACACCCTCACAGACATACCTAGAATAATGTTTGACCAGCTATCCAGACACCCCACAGCTCAGTCAAATTGACACATAAAACTAACCATCCCAGCTAGCCTTCCCATTTGATAAGTGACTTCTGGTAACTAAGCTCTTCAGTCTAGTCAATGCCATGGCTGCAATTCTTCCATTGCAAACCCTCTGTAAATCTGATTTCTGATTAGAATTGGCATAGCAAACAGCATCAATACTGTAACTAGGAAGAGCTAAGAGCCCAGGACTTAGAGACATGCAAAAGTCTGTGACAATGGAGAGACAAGCAGAAGAGGGAGTCCAGGACCCTAGAAAAAGAGGAAATTACTGCAGTATCATCAACCCCTCAAACAAGCCAAATTACATGAAGGGAAGAGAATCTTTTCAAGTTCTATAACCACAATTACATTGACAGAGACAAGATTAAGAATTACAAATTCCTGTAGTACAGGAATATACTGGTGAAGATCCAAACACCAGAAACTTGGCATCTTCTTACAGCCTTTATTGAGCATTTGCTTAAAGTAAAAATTATATTGTTGCTTTAAGGAGATTTGTAAGTTACTCACACACCATCATTTTATTTCTCAAGGAATTTCTTTTCCCCAATTCAATAGGACCAATAGTACTGGTATGCCTATATCCGTTGTTAAATGCATTGAATATCATGTTCGGCATGATATTCAATGCATTTAACAACGGATATAGGCATACCAGTTGGAAAAACACTAGTGGGGGCATTATCTATTCATTTATAATGTGTCATGCAAATAATGCCCTATACCAAACACACCAATAGGTTGTGACTCTTAGACTCCCTTTTAAACAGGAAGGTATGCAATGATTCTCATTTTTGTTATATTATGTGTCTTTAAAATGTATACAAGAAGTGACTTTTTGAAAGTCAAAGAACTAACTTCGTGTGTCACTGTGTGCAGACATGTGTGTTTGGGGAGGTATTCCCATGAAACAAAAACATTATAAAGTCTTAATAAAATCTTGCCTTTTGAAAATAATCTTCAAGGCATATTTCCAGAATTTGACTTCTTTCTGAATTTTAATTTTGTTCCTTTTCTTCATAATTAATATAGTCAACCAGTTTAATTCATTAAGCATCTAATTGAGGCTAAAAAGTCACTGCTTCAGTTCATCTAATGATGATCTCAATTAAGTTGAGTTTGTAAGAAATGTGCTGTTAAATGCTGAGGCTTGCACTTTTATAGATCCTAATACACAATCTACTTATTTTTGTAAAATTTTAAGTCATTGAAATATCCAGATAGTTATACAAACCCTGCTAAATAAATATGCCCAGCCATGTGATAGCTCAAAATGCTTATCAGCTCAGGACAAAAGTTTGAATTTTGACAAAAGGCAGCAGAGTATCAATATACAGTGTGTGAAAGGGCAGGTGTTCAAAAGTCTATATTAGGGAGTGATACAGTTTGGATTTGTACCCTGACCAAATCTCATGTTGAAATGTAATCCCTGATGTTGGAGGTACAGCCTGGTGGGAGGTGACTGGATCATGGGTGGGGATACATTTCTCATGAATCATTTATCATCACCCCCTTGGTACTGTTCTCATCATAGTGAGTGAGTTCTCAGGAGATCTGGCTGTTTAAAAGTGTGTGGCACCTTCTCTGTCTTGCTCTTTCTCTTGCCATGTGACATGAAAGCTCCCGCTTCGCCTTCTGCCATGATTGTAGGCTTCCAGAGACTTCTCTAGAAGCAGATACTGCCATGATTCCTGTACAGCCTGCAGAACTATGAACCAATTAAACCTCTTTTCTTTATAAAGTTCCCAGTCTCAGGTATTTCTTTATAGCAGTGTGGGAATAGCCTAATACTGGAGGAACCAGAGAACCACTCCACCATCTCATTCTTACCTCAGCAGGTCAGTCTATAAGGTATTTATGTCTGCTGCTGAGGGAGTATTCAGAGGACTTTAGGTATTTTCATCTCAACAGAGAAAACTTCCCCCAGTCATTATTCTGAATGACAAGCACATACTTTAAGCATAAGATCAAAGCTGTACATATAATATAGTTATAAAAACAATTTATTAAAACAGAGAATAGAAAGGCTTGACATAGTATGGAATTCTAACAAATAAATTTTTTAAAGCACCTGTTATTTGATGCCTTAGTTGTTAATCTATAGATTCTCAGGTCAGGAGCCTTGGGCCAGCTAAGGTGGGTATCAAGGGCACCCACTTAGTGAAACATTCCAAGAACACAAGGATGTGGTTTGAGAATGTAAATTCTAAAGTTTGCTTTGTTTTGCTATGTTTTTAGTCACAATATCTAATTGATTTAGATTGATTTATAAATTTCAAATAACACCATAAAGAGTGTATTTTATGTTTGTCAAAAGAAATCATAAATTAAGAACTGTTGGGAAACAGCGCTCTACTCCCCTGTAAATCTCTATTGTCAAACAGTGACCCTTAGGGGTTGCTACTGAGTTCCATAAAAATGGTGTAGGCAAATTTTATGCAATACACTACATAAAAGCAAGTATAACATGTAATTTGTCAAATAATCTACTTTAAAGCTGGTCTGTCCCCAAACTTAAGTAGAGAGATTCTTTAAATGTACAAGGAATCCTCCCTGGGCTTTGGAATGAGGACAGAATTTCAGAAGGCACAAAGATGAGAAGAAATCATGATCAAATTGATAGATGCTTTGTTTATTGTTAGACTAATAGTGTACAGTTGTGGTGCACTCTAAACAAAGTGCACATGAGCTGGGAGTGGGTTGCGAGTTGGGGAGACTATTTTGTAAATGCTGAAACATTACCCCAGGGACATAAATGTTTATGCCTCTTTCTCTTTACCCCCCTGTCCCTCTTGATTTTTGTCTTATTTTTAAAGTTCTTTTCCTACTTGTGATACCATCCATTTTTAACCACTACATCTTACACCTATTGTTCTTTCTCTCTATTCACAGACCACTCCAGCTCTGTGTTCCTCCATACTTAAGATCTCCCTAGAGATACACACAAAGGGAGCCCATTATCCCTTTTTTTTCCCGGACACATTTTGGCAGAGAAGCGTTCTCCACTTGCATGGTCCTGGCAGTGCCTCTTTACTGTTTACATAGCTGGAGGAGGCACACATAAGCCGTAGACGAACAATATAGTCCTGACCCTAACCTCATTATGCACCGTACTTGAAGCTGCATTAGCAAAAACAGATGGTCTGGCTGCAAAGCCACAGATGCCAATCAGATACACTGTCGGCAAGCATGTTCTCTAATCAGGCCCCTTTCACATGGCATCTGCTTCTCCCTCCCTGTAGGTATACATAATGATTTGAAACCTTCTGTACATTTCCTGTTGCACTTGGGCTCTAACAACCTGTTCACAGAACAGAGTTGCCAGTCTAAGATGGGCCAGCTCACCCAGGCTGAGACAGAAACGCAAACAGCAGGGCTTTAGCCCAGAGTCCTGTGAAGGGCGCATGAATATTTGGCCTCTTACTGTGTGGGAAGAGCTGGAGTCTGAGAGGAGATAGAGAGAAACAAAAATGGGCAGTGTCAATAATTTGTGTAATATAGTTGCTGTCTCAGCATCCATTTTTAGGCTTGACATAAGTTATTTGAAACCGAGTAGTAGTACCTCGTCACCTTTGGCCTAATTAAAACTTCCTCTCCTAAGAAGTTGTTTTTTGGTTTTAATTTTTGTTTTTGTTTTGATACGGAGTCACTCTGTCGCCCAGGCTGGAGTGCAGTGGCGCAGCCTCGGCTCACCGCAACCTCCGCCTCCCGGGTTCGAGCGATTCTCCTGCCTCAGCCTCCGGAGTAGCTGGGATTACAGGCTTGAGCCGCCCCACCCAGCCAGCTGTTTTCAATATAAACTCATTTGTTTCTCATCCCACCGACCCAAACCCAGCACACCCAACAGCTGCTGGCCAGGATCAAATCTGATGGTTAATACCAGCGCCACTTCACACAGGTGTTTGTGTTTTTGTTAAAATAGCCAATCTACAACTACCCCGCCCCCTCCTTCCCCAGCAAAGCCTAAGGGATAATGCCCTTGGGCCCTAATAAAGCATGGTCCCACAGGTCCTCTGGCTCTCTCTGGCTCCCACCCTGCTGGCTGAGCCCCCTGCTGATTCCGGACTTCCCAGCTTCCCGTCAGCACCCCTAGCCTCTCTGGGATCTGTAAGTAATACAACTTCTTTTTTTGTTTCGTGCATCTTGGCTTCACCTCCTCGGTATACCTCACTTGACCGGCATATCGAAAGCTAATTTTTTTTCCTGACCAGGACTCTGCTAGAGAGTGGTTACCTTGTCTTATGGCGACTCCCAACAGAGAGGCCTCAAGCCTAAATTAGAAAGAGATCTTAACAATAAAAATTACAACAGACAGCTACAGAGATTATTGTAAGAGGCATGCTCTATGTTGAATCTCACCCCAGTTCCCATCTTTATTTCACGACAGTAGCGTAAAGTGCTTGATTGGGACAAGCACTACCAGATATTAAACATATTAAGCAACCATAATTGAAAGGATGTGTTATAGACAGACATCAGGATGACAAAGTATACACCATTCTTTGAAATCCTGTTGGAAATAACACATTCCTTCAGTCATATTTCTTTTCTATTCTTAATTGACAAATAATAACATACTTAGGGGGGTACAAGATGATATAAGTTCACAATATGGAATAATTCAGGCTAACTAAAAGTTTATCACCTCACATACTTGTTTCTTTTTGTGGTAAAAACATTTAAAAGCTACTCTTCTAGCAATTTTGAAATATGCAAAGTCATATTTCGTTAGCCAGACCAAGTTACATTGTCTAGACTGGTATCAGTGATGGCACATGACTGATAGTTTATCACAGTATGAATCTTCCAGTGTAAATGTTTAGAAAGAACTTCTAATAATACTAGGTGTGTCTTATAGTGTTAGAGAAAAATGAAAAATATGCTAATATATTACGTAAATGCAAATTTGTGTTTTAAAAGGCTCAGAAAGTATGTATAAGCCAAATGTTCACCCAAGCATCATAGTTACATCTAAGATGTATCATTATAATAATTTTTTCTGATTTTTTAAAAAAATTTAAAGCTATATTTAGGAACAATTGAGCTTCAATAAATTTCACGTTTGAAGTTTATAACCTGATAAGTTTTGACATAGGTATACTTGATGGAACCATCAACACAATCAAAGTAATGAATATACGTGGTACATCCACCTCCATTGAAGGGCAACCAGAGTGTCTGCTTTATGTAACTGTAGATTCCTTTGCATTTTCTAGAATGTTATATAAATAGAATCATACTAGCTAAATATGTATCCTTCTTTGGTCCAGCTATTTTCAATCAGTATAATTATTTTAAGAATCATCCATGTTGTTGCATGTATCAGTCGTTCATTCCTGTTTACTGCTGAGTATAATTGCATTATGTAGGTATATCACAATTTGTTTATCCATTCGTTATTTTTAAATTTTTATTTTCTAATTATAAATCGACAAAGGATAATTGTATATATTCATGTATTATAGTTGCATATATGTATGGTGTTATGATTTATAAGTACAATGTAGAATAATTAAATCAAGCTAATTAACATATCCATCACCTCAAATACTTACCATTTTTTGTGATGAGAACGTTGGAAATTTACAATTTTAGTGATTTTGAAATGTTCAGGACATTACTATTTACTGTCTTTACCATGCTGTAAAATGTAGCTCAAAGAAAAACCTACTCCTCCAGTCTGAGGCTTTGTACCCTTTGACCATCATTTCCCCATTGCCTCCACCCTCTCTGCCTCTGTAACCACCATTCTACTCTGTGCTGCTTTGAGTTCGATTTAGATTCCACATATGAGTGGGAACATGTGTTTATCTTTCTACATCTGGCTTATTTCACCTAGCATCATGTTCTCCAATTCCATCCATGTTTTCACAAATGACGACATTTCTTTTTAGTTGTTGAGTAGAATTTGGTGGGATTGCTGGATCCTAAGCCACTTTTGTTTTTTAGGGTTTCTTTTTGAGGAACCTCTGTACAGTTTTCCATTATAGCTGTACTAATTGGCATTTCCAGCAACAGTGTACAAAGGCTCCCTTTATTCACATCCTCACTAACACTTGTTATCTTCCTCTTTTTGATAATAACCATCTGACAGGTGTGAGATGATACCTTATTATGGCTTTAATTCACATTTCCCTAATGACTAGTGATGTTGAGCATTTTTTAAATATATCTTTTGGTCATTTAGATGTCTTCTTTTGAGAAATGTGTATTCAGTCATCTGCCAATGTTTTAATCAAATTATTTTTCTATAGAAAAAAATCTGAGTTCCTTATATGTTTTGGATATTAATTCCTTATCAGGGGTATGCTAAAAATATTTTCCCCCAAGCTTTTAGGTTGTTTGTTTCCTGTTGTTTCCTTTGTGCAGAAGGTTTTTATTTTGATGTAATCTCATTTGCCTATTTTTGCTTGTATTGCCAGTACTTTTGGTGTCAAATCTAAAAATTCATTAACTAGACTAATGTATAGATTTTTCCCTCTGATTTTTTTCGTATAGTTTGACAGTTTCAGGTCATATGTTTAACTCTTTAATAAATTTTGAGTTGATTTTTGTATAGGGAGTGAGACAATGATCCAATTTCATTCTGCACATGGATAACCAGTTTTCCAAGCACTATTTACTGGAGAGACTATTAGTTTCTCAGTGTGTATTCTTGGCATCCTTGTTGAAAATCTGTTGACCATGCCTACATATGTAGGTTCATTTCTGGGCTCTCTGTTTTTGTTCCATTGGTTGATACATAATAAGGTTAGAAATGTGGGTATGGATATGTGACTGAGATAAAATGTAACATTTGGCCAGGTACAGTGGCTCACGCTTGTGTACTTTGGGAGGCAAAGGCAGGTGGATCACTTAAGGCTAAGAGTTCGAGACCAGCCTGGCCAACATGGTGATAACCTGTCTCTGCCTAAAATACAAAAACTAGCCAGGCATGGTGGTGCATGCCTGTAATCCCAACAACTTGGGAGTCTGAGGCATGAGAATGGTTTGAACCCAGGATGCAGAGGTTGCAGTGTTATGCCCAGACCCTTTATTCCCCGAAGAAGTCCACCAGAATCCGGAGTCAAAGCCAAGCGGCAAGGATCTTTAATGCAAGTTCGAACTTGGTCCCTCTGTTCTACAACATACAAGAGGGCCCTGAATGATGCATGTGGCCGCTTTTTATAGCCTGATGCATACAGGATATGTAAGGTTACAGAGGTACAAAGGAATTCTTTTGGTTGTAGCATTACAACTGGTAATTGGTTAATACAATTAACAGTTTTCCATTTGTTCCCGCGCATTTAGTAAAACTACAAACGGTTGTGATCTTATCAGGGGCTCTCTAGGTGGTGTTTCTGAGATGTGTGAGGGGGGGGATGTGTTTGTGTTGGGCTCAGGAAGTTGGGACAAAATAGAGGATTGTGTTTGTACTGGGCCCAGGACTAAGATATGTGGCAGATACCAGTAATTAGAGCAGGACAGAGACTTTCACAACGTTTGTCCTTACAATGTCCGGAGTCTATAGATAACCTAATTAACCTAATCGGTTGGGTCCGGGGTCGATCTTTAACTAGGCTGAGGGCGCCGCCCGGGCTGTCAGGGCGCCGCCCGGGCTGTTTGCCTGTGGACTTCATTTCTGCCTTTTAGTTTTTTTCATTTGATCTCTTTCATTCCCCCCTTTCTCAGGTACATCTGGAGCCAATCTTGGGTCTTGTAAGTCTGATTCTGTTTCAGCGCTTACAGGTTGGTATTGGGCTCTGAGGACCATGAGCTGTATGGTGTCAAACCTTTCCCTGACAAACCGCAAAATTCTGTTAATAACACAAGGTCCTATGGTAAGCAGAAATAGTAGACTTAGTAGGGGTCCAAGGAAGGGGGTTACAGGGGAAACATAGAGGAATTTTACCATTGTCATCATGACACTGAGATTACAAACTTTACAAAGTAATACAATATTACAAAGTAAGTGGGGGCAGGATGAGAGCATAGGATGGTGTTAACATTAAAATTGCTAATGAAATTTTGGGCACACATAGTCATTGATAACATTTTATCAGGAAATAGGGTTTGAGAGCAGACAACCTGACTGACCAAAATTTATTAGGTGGGAATTTCCTCATCCTAATAAGCCTGAGAGCACTACAGGAGGCCGGGGCTTATTTCATCCCTTCGGCTTCAACTGTAAAAGGCGGCACGCCTCCAAGGGGGTCGTTTATAGGCCTACCCTTAGAGCGCATTCTCTTTCTCAGGGATATTCCTTGCTGAGAAAAAGAATTCAGCGATATTTCTCCTATTTGCATTCAAAAAGAGAAGAAATATGGCTCTGTTCCGTCCGGCTCGCCGGCGGCCAGTTCAAGGTTACCTCCCTTGTTCCCTGAACATCACTGTTATCCTGTTCGTTTTTTCAAGATGCCCAGATTTCATATTGTTCAAACACACATGCTCTACAAACCATTTGTGCAGTTAACTCAATCATCACAGGGTCCTGAGGTGACATATATCCTCCTCAGCTTACAAAGAAGATGATGGGACTAAGAGATTAAAGACACAGGAAATTACAGAAGTATTAAAGTAAAGACAGACATAAGAAATTACAAAAGCATTAATTTCGGAGAACTAATAAAATGTCCATGAAATCTTCATATTTTGTGTTTTTCTGCCGTGGCTTTAGCCAGTCCCTCCATTCAAGGTCTCTGGCTTCCCGCAACATTCTCTCTCCCTTTTTCTCTATATAAATGTGCCATGGCGATGAAGGCTAGTTCGTTCTCTCGATTGTGGCATAGGATTTTTTTGACTGGTCCAGCACACTAAAAACAAACCGATTAAACAGAGACACATAATTCCAAAATTTACTGCAGTAGAGTTCTTAATAGACCTAATCAAAGTCGTGGGGTTTAATCCATAAAGAATTTTTTTTTTTTTTCACTTGATCTAATGCTTCAGTTCCAGGCACAGTGACTTTGAGAGGCTTCAAAATTTGTTGTTCTAATTTAGAAATGTCTAAAGTGAGATTATCTCCTCTTCCCTATAGATGGCGTTTTGCCATGTCCCAGTGATGTTTAGACTCATTATAAACTTGGGGTGTAATACAAAAATCTGAAGTATTCCAGTCACACTGTAACTGGAAACAATACCTAATGGAAATATTTATCATCAATTCTTTTTCCTCCGGTTAGGCAGGGCAACAATCTCTGTGGGACCAGGTACCTACATACTATTATTAACATATATTTTAATAGGATTATCCATCCATGTGACTGCCCGAATTAAGGGCGGGAAAGGCACATAAGCCCAGTAGGTATAATTAGCTGCAGCTGCTCCTGCAGGCATGGGGAGACTTACCACCGTTGATACAACCATTAAAGCTGCAAGCAGCATTTTTTTTGAGGTTTGTGTCACCTTTGTGCTGGCTAGGCTCTTTCTAGCTAACAATGTCGGCTTCTTTAACTGTGCCCAGGTCGGCAGCTCTGCCTTCCTGGTGCGTGGTGACTTTATCTGTTTTTCTAATATCACCACTTGATTTATCCTGCGAGTCAATGGTGCTCGATTGCGGTGTTTCCGTCTCCGTGGAGGCGCTTTTCTTTGCATCTCCGATGGGTTCATTGTAGAACTTCAAATGTTTAGTGGGTATCCAAATAGGAAGCTGATTTTCTCCTAGTGAAACACAAGCAAAACTTCTTCCCCAGGTTATTACCTTCCTCTATTTCTCATGTCCTATTTTTGTTGTAACAAAGTGAACAGTTGGTTTAACTGATTATCTATGCTATATTTAATCAGAGCTGTCTTAACATCCTTTGTAGCCTGTACTACATATACAGAATCTGATATAATATCAGCAGGTTGATTAAAATCTTTAAACACTGTAATGACTGCAACCAACTCTGCCCTTTGAGCTGATTGATATTGAGTTTTGACTACTCGCTCCTTTGGCCCTGTGTAAGCTGCTTTTTCATTGCTGGAACCATCAGTGAATACTGTCAGAGCATTTTCTAAAGGTTTATGTCTGGTAATTTTAGGTAAAATCCAAGTAGTCAATTTTAGAAACTGGAAGATTTTTGTTTTGGGTAATGATTATCAATAATTCCCACAAAATCAGCAAGGCCAATTTGCCATGCACCAGAATTGATAAAGGCTCGTTTAACTTGTTCGTTCCCTGAGGTAATACTTTCCACTGAAACCTGGTGGCTGGTTCTTTATTATTTATGGCTGGTAAAGTAAAGGCAAATTTTTTCACAATCTTGCTCTGCCAGAGGAATGGTAAAAAAAAGCAATCCTTAAGATCAATTATAATTAAAGGCCAGTCTTTTGGGATCATGGCTGGAGAGGGCAATCCAGGTTGGAGAGGCCCCATGGGTTGAATTACAGCGTTTACAGCTCTTAAGTCCATTAACATACGCCATTTGCCTGATTTTTTTTGAATTACAAATACAGGAGAATTCCAGGGTGAGAATGAAGGCTCAATGTGTCCCTTTGCTAATTGTTCCTTTGCTAATAAGTGTAAAGCTCCCAGTTTTTGCTTTGGTAGCGGCCACTGATTTACCCATACCAGTTTTTCTGTTTTCCAAGTTAATGGAATGGGTTTAGGAGGCTCTACAGTGGCCGTCCCTAAAAAGGATATCCTATTCCTTTCCTTTCTTGATTTTTTTCTCAGTCTCAATTGGGACTTTAATGCCATGTTCATTTTTTCCTAATCCCTTTCCTGGTATATATCCCATCTTAGTCATGATTTTTTTGACTCATGGGACTGTATAATAGAGCGGGCATAATGACTTCTGCACCCCCTTAAACATAAGGGAGTGGCTGGACAATAGGATCATTGTAGGGAGGAAATCAGCAGTAAGACGTATAAACAAAAATCCCTGTAACATGAATAAGTTTAAAGGAAAATGCTGCGCCTTGAGATGCATATGCAAACATCTCCATAAACCTTTTAGCAGCATTGCTCCAGCAAGTCCCACCTTATTCCTAAAGGCGGTTTTTTCCTTGCTCAGTAAACAAATCACACAATGGGTTTTACACCGAGATGTTCCATTGCCCAGGGACGGGCAGGATTTTTAACCAGCAAGTACTTGCCTTCAAGCACTTGTTTAACAAAGACACATCCTGCACAGCCCAATATCCATTAAGCCTTGAGTCACCACAGCACATGTCTCTGGCAAGGACAAGGTTGGGGGTAGGGTCACAGATTAACAGCATCTCAAATACAGAACCAAATGGAGTCTCTTATGTCTACTTCCTTCTATATAGACACAGTAACGGGCTGATCTCTCTTTCTTGATTATCTGGCCCTAAACAATGTAAAATCATTGTACTTTTATACCCTTCTGAAGCTGTGCCTACGCCGACAAGTCTTGTAACAACCTTTTGTTTAGGCCAATTTTTTTTTTTTTTTTTTTTTTGCCACTGATTTAAAGCAATGACAGAGATATCTGCTCCTGTGTCTACCAACCCTTCAAACTGTTTTCCTTGAATAATGGCCTTACACACAAGTCTGCTCTCAAACACCAGACTTGCCTAATATGCAGCTTTTCCTGCCAGATCAGTGCTTCCGAACCCTCCTGTTCTTTTTATTTTACTGTTCCCAACTTTAATATAAGGTAGGAGTAATAATTGAGCAATCCTGTCTCCTGGACTGGCACTCCAAGGAATTGAGGAACTAATAACCAATTGAATGTCACCTTCATAGTCTGAATCAACCACACCAGTATGAATTTGAACGCCTTTTAGATTTAAACTTGATCTTCCTAAGATTAGTCCTACAGTCCCCTCAGGCAATGGGCCGTATACCCCTGTGGGGATTTTTTTTTTTTTTTTTTTTTTTTTTTTTTTTTTTTTGTGGAGGCTCCCCTGGAAGCAGAGAGACTGCTTGTAAAGTACACAAATCTACTGCTGCACTGCCACTTGTGGCGGGGGATAATTGCTGTATTGTGATAACTGGCTTATTCCCTGAGACACTTGTGACAGTGGGGGTTGTTATTCCTGAAAACCCTGAGGAACAAAGGGCTGAATTGGGAATGCCCCAGTTTGTTGCGGGGCCTGAGGCTGGCCCCTCCTCTCGTTTCCCGACAGCGGTTGCCCATTTTTATCATATTTAGAACGACATTGATTACTCCAATGTTGTCCCTTTTTACATTTTGGACATAGGCAATTCTTTTTTAGATGACCAATTTGACCACAATTATAACATTTTCCCCCAAATGTTTTCACTTGTCCTCCTAAAGCAACTCCTGTGATTGCCTGAGCCATAAGCATAGCTTTATGCATAGCTCCTCCAATTCCATCGCAGGCTTTAACGTACTCTGGGATTACATCTGATCCTGCGGAAACCCTTCCTTCTAATGGCTTAATGGCTGATTGACAATCCAGATTGGCGTTTTCATATGCCATCAACTCCACTATGACTTTATGGGCATTCTCATCGGTAATTGACTTTTGAGCAGCATCTATGTTAATTGGAGGATTGGCAGTCCTATTTTTTCGGACCTGTACTTGTGCCCCATCAATCCACCAAGTCTTAAATTGTAAAAATTGAGAGGGTGAGAGTGATGATTTTGCCAGAATCTCCCAATCATAAGGAATGAGTCTATGTCCATGAGCAATGGAATCTAATAATGTTCTCATGTAAGGAGAGTTGGGTCCATACTGTTTTACTCCTTCTTTCATTTCTTTTTGCATTTTTATAGAAAAGGACTGATATCTGGCTTCAGCTATGGGAGGCTCTCCCTCTTTTTAAGAGAATTTTTATAAAGCTGCGATAAGAGGCATATTTACTTTTAGTTTGCCCCATTGTTACCCTAGGTTCTTCCGAGCGCACAAGCTTACCACAAGGCTGACTGTAGACGTACTCGGGAGTCTCTGGTCGACTTGTCCAGCGTACCTTTACCTTAGAGAAAAGCTTCCACGTTGGACGCCAGATGAAGGGGTGGTCTGCCCTTCCACACCTGTGGGTGTTTCTCGTTAGGTGGAACGAGAAAGTTTAGAAAAGAAGTAAGACCCAGAGACAAAGTCACCAGCGCTCAGCTTACAGAGGACCCACGCCGGCCCTTTAGAGTTACTTTCCCTTTTAGTGGGTCCGGGTGTGCTGGCCGCCTCCCGTCCGCCTGCTCCCTCCCGCGGCTCAGCCTGGGCGGGGGGGGGTGGGGGGGGGGGGGGCTGAGGCCTGCGGCCCGGAGAGGTACGGAGGGGGTTCTGTGGACAGTGGGTCCTCGCTATCAGGTAGAACAGGATGGGGGGGGGCAGTTGGTTGCTTGAATTTTAGCGGCCGAGCAACCAGTGCCTTACAGGGTTCAGAGGCTAATTGGAAAGGGGACAGCCAAGGGGACGGGTTCCCAGCTAGATCCTGCCATACGAGGATATATGGGATATGATCCGGGTGACTAGCACGCCCAGGCTGGAAAACCTTGGACTTTACTCTAGTGATGACAGGAAGACAGAATGTCCCTTTGGGTGGCCACCCTACATTAAGGGAGGGCCACTCGGAGCGGCACAGAGTAATTAGCTTTCCCTTCCTGATGTCCATACCAAGATCAAGGCCCCTTGCCCTAACATCCTTGAAATTACTTGTAAGGAGAGATAGGGGAGTGCTCTGGGTATTACCCATCTTGAACAGTAGCGCCCAGAGTGGTGCCTGGAACAGGTCCTGCAAGGGAAAAGTGAGTTGCTGGAACAGGTCCTGCAAGGGAAAAGTGAGTTGCTGGAATATCAACAACAAGTTTACATCAGTCGCAGGCGCGCACCAGAAATCTGGGTCAGAGTTCAGGCAAGAACCAGATGAGAGCCGGGGGACGTCTCCCACCGGTCTCCGCTGGCTGTCCTATAGCGCGTCCGCCAGGACCTATGCCAGCTTTCAGCTTCAAACCTCGCGAGTCACAGATTGATTCAGAGCGGACTTAGAGAGCCGCGAATACAGACAGGCTAATAGCCTCAGGCGGACTTAGAGAGCCGCGAATACAGACAGGCTAATAGCCTCAGGCGGACTTAGAGAGCGCGAATTCAGACAGGACACAGACAGACAAACATAGACGAGCCGGCTCACCTATTAGCAGATCGATCCTAGTAGATCCGTTGACTGGGGGTCTGGTGGGCTTGGGGGAATCCCGGGAGAGCCCCCAAATGTTATGCCCAGACCCTTTATTCCCCGAAGAAGTCCACCAGAATCCGGAGTCAAAGCCAAGCGGCAAGGATCTTTAATGCAAGTTCGAACTTGGTCCCTCTGTTCTACAACATACAAGAGGGCCCTGAATGATGCATGTGGCCGCTTTTTATAGCCTGATGCATACAGGATATGTAAGGTTACAGAGGTACAAAGGAATTCTTTTGGTTGCAGCATTACAACTGGTAATTGGTTAATACAATTAACAGTTTTCCATTTGTTCCCGCGCATTTAGTAAAACTACAAACGGGTGTGATCTTATCAGGGGCTCTCTAGGTGGTGTTTCTGAGATGTGTGAGGGGGGGGATGTGTTTGTGTTGGGCTCAGGAAGTTGGGACAAAATAGAGGATTGTGTTTGTACTGGGCCCAGGACTAAGATATGTGGCAGATACCAGTAATCAGAGCAGGACAGAGACTTTCACAACGTTTGTCCTTACAATGTCCGGAGTCTATAGATAACCTAATTAACCTAATCGGTTGGGTCCGGGGTCGATCTTTAACTAGGCTGAGGGCGCCGCCCGGGCTGTCAGGGCGCCGCCCGGGCTGTTTGCCTGTGGACTTCATTTCTGCCTTTTAGTTTTTTTCATTTGATCTCTTTCAGCAGTCAGCCAAGATCACACCACTACTCTCCAGCTTGGGTGACAGAGTGAGACTCTATCTCAAAAACAAATAAACAAACAAAAACAAAAAAAGTAACCCTTGAGATGCAACCACACATAGAGGGGAGGGAGGAAATGTGCTTGGTGGGATAGTATTTCCATTGGAATCCAGCAAAGGGATGAAAGGGGGCAGTTGTAGAAGATGATCCATAAGAAAAGTCAGAAGCCAGAATGAGGAGGGCTTTGAATGCCACAAAAAGGGGTCTGTACTTATCTCATTAGACTGCAGGAAGTCATGAATAGTTTCTAAGTGGGAAAAGAACATGATAAAAGCCATGATCAGAAAGTTGAGGCCGGTGACCATTTAGGAGGTTATTGCAAGAATCTAGTAGAGTAGAAAAAAGGCCTGAACTACAGTGAGAAATGTGGGGATAGAGAAGGGGAATAAAGCTCTGGAGGAATGGGTGGAACCAGGGCTGCCTGAGGGCAAGGATCCTGCCAATTTGTCTGAATGTGTCCACAGCTGGGGAAATAGTAGGTATTTAGCAAATGTTTGTTGAATGAAGAAAAGAGGAAAAGAGGGGAAAACATGAAAAAATAATATGTAGAAGTAGTAAGATGTGTGGTGAACAGTTACATGGGATAGTTCAAAATTAGAATGGAAGTTTTCCTACATACTAGGGAAGAAAATGTTCATGTAATTTCTTGCATCAATTCATATTTAAAATATGTGTGTTTCTGTGTGTGCACACATGTGCACTAAATGCAGAACTTGGTTTGTAATCAGTAGCGAATAAAATCTTGTAAATGATGACGCAGAAATCATCCCTATAAACTCTGCAGTGGCATCTACTACATTTTTCAAAGATGATGTCAGAGCCGCCTACTCCTAATCTTGGTGGAATGCAACATTCACCAATTTTATTCCCTGTCCAAATTCCAAGACCAAACCTTCAGAGAAAAAGGAATTGTTTTTCCTATGGAATTTACCAGCCAGTGCTACTCAGATTGCAGAATTATATAATGGAAAGATCTAGAACTTCAACTCTGATACTTTTGTAGTTTTGCAAGCATGAATACATCACTTATTTTCCCTCTCTATAAAATGGAAATAACCCCTGCCTTGCAGAGTTGTTGTGAGAACAGAATAGAATGATGCTCTAAGGGAAACAAGTGAGTTGACCAAGACTTCCAATATCACTCCCCACACCAGTCCTGTTCTGTATTGTCCATCCATATGCTGACTCATGATCCTAGGTTAGGTGCTGTTATCTTCCCATTCTACATTTTAAAAAGCTTTATAGTAAGTGAAAATGCTTAATGGCTCTTACTATTATTTATCTTATAAACTTTATTCCCCAAGATAGGTAGACCTTTAGTTTTGCTGTCTTTCTATTCTATCACCACAGTCTCCCACCCCTTTGAGTATAGCGTAACATGGGGCAAGAGAATGTCTTACATTTGCTTTAGTACAAGACTTTAATAACTAAAACAAAACAAAATATAAAAATTTAAAAATCCTAAAAGCACCGTACAGTTATCCCTCCTGTGGTTATTGTAGAGTCCATTTCCCTGAGTCTAATCTCTTTTAAATAGAAAGAGGACGTGAGGCTTGAAGAGATGTATAGGGGTTTTGTAGTTTTGATGTAATATTAAGAATATTTTATTCCTAGAATTGGAGGATCAAAGAGGACAGATTAGCTGAGAATAGCTTCCCCTCAAAAGTTCACCAGGAGCAGAGAGATAACTAGATTATTCTTCCCAAGAATAATCTGGGACCTCTCTCTGGTCCTGATAATAATCCAGGACC
The DNA here is from genome assembly GCF_007565055.1 of Rhinopithecus roxellana. Taxonomy (NCBI): domain Eukaryota; kingdom Metazoa; phylum Chordata; class Mammalia; order Primates; family Cercopithecidae; genus Rhinopithecus; species Rhinopithecus roxellana. The sequence goes on along the minus strand of NC_044563.1, from coordinate 119,769,289 downwards.
TCTTTCTGGTCCTGATCCTGATGCCCTGGGTGAGCCCAGGAGGTCTCAGCAGAGAGGAAGAGGGCTGGCAACCAGAATGAATAGCGTGTGTTCTCACAAACCTGCAGGCACAATACCCTGGAAAGACAAAAGTGATGATCCAAGACTGCTACAGCCATGATAGGAGAAGAAAGTACCAAGCGTGGAGGGATGGAGAGCTGGCTTAGAGCAGGAGGGAGACACCAGAGGGTTCCTGAGCCCCAGGACAGGAAAGATTCTTGCCCACTCTTGGGTGACTGTGAGTGATCTGAGGATGATGCTCATGTGAAACAGAAGTCCCATGGATTTGACATTTAAACCTCTTTCTAAAATTTTGGGCTTGTGCCTTGTAGCTGAGGTATCCAGTGCAGTATCTACACTTTTCCATAAAAGGGACCTCAGTTTTTGCACCAAGTCATATTTGATCAAACGGTTATGGACAGAGAAGGAGAGAAGGAGATATGGAATGATGTGCTGAAAACATGGACCTTGCTGTATCAGCTTCTCAGCCCACATTCTCTCTTCTGTTTTCTTCTAGTTCTGATGACTAGATCCCCTACCTGAGAGATTATGCCTCCCCCATACCTGAGGCAAGCTCCCAACCACAGGGGGTAGATTCTTAGCATTGAGGCAACACAAAAGACAGGGACCACACAGGCTCTGCCTTTGAAAAGCTTATAAAAATCCTATGCTAGTGGAAAAGTGAAATGAGCATTTGACTGGTAGAGGACCTAGATTCTGGTCCTCATCCTGATACTTTCTAGAAATTGGCTTAGAATCATTTATTTAACATCTTCAAACCTCAGTCTCCTGGTTTTAAAGGGGGTAATTGATCATGCATCATAGGTTTATTAAGAAAATATTACCAATAGAACATGTATATAGAACTTATTCTGTGCCAGGCTCTATTCTAAGTAAACACAAATAATTGGATCCTTAAACAATCCTGTCATATAGGTACTATTATTATTCCCATTTTGTAGATAAGAAAACTGAGGTACATAGAGGATCAGTAACTTGTACAAAGTGACAAGCTGATAAGGGACAGAGCCAGGATTTGAATCCAGATTGTCTACCTGGAGAGTGGGTCTACCATTGAAACCTATAAAATGCTATTCAAATCAGGCATCATTGTTTCCACAAACTGGGATGCAGGAAGCGGATGGATGTTAAGGGACTGAGTAAGAATTAACTAGCACAAGCTCACATGGGCATACGATGGCACGCTCACATCCTGAGGAGACGCTACACACATTTTCACATTTCCTAGTAGATAAGAGAAGTGGAGACACTTCGAGAGGACTTTCCTTGTATAAAGCCATCTTTGGCAAAAGCAATCTCAGGTACCTTAGTGTTTGCCACATAGGCTCTTTTCTCACATAGCTTTCCTGCTGTGGAAACAGTACTTTAAAGCTGCTATTTAATATCCGCTATCCGAGAAGAAAGAGCATGAGCACTTTCGCTGATGTGTTCTTCAGTAGTTTTCAGGCTCCTTGTCTACAATATGTGCTCAGAAAATCAATTTGGAGTGAGGCTAAGAAGGCAATTCTTTAAAGCCCAGGAAGGCATTAGCAGGACAGATAATCTGAAACAAACAAAGCCTTGGTGAGTTTATCATCAGTCAAGACACTCAGGACTTGTTCATAAGTGGGTTACAAGGCAAAGCAAAAGTTTCTGGGTAAAACTACTGGTGAATCCACATACACCGCATCTGAGTCCTTCTATATTCAACCATAACTTTAAATTTTGGTTGGATTATGTTTAAGCAATTGAAAAAAGCAGTGTGGGGACTATGTTTACAGAATAATATGCATTACTTACGAGGAAGATGAAATATTTGCGCGTGTTAGACAAGATTATTAGGAGTATCTATGTTTACCATTTTTGTAAGTAAAGTTTTACTCAGGGTAAACTTTAAACAGACCATGAGTTTTTCTTTTTTCCCAAAATACACACACACACATACACACACACACACACACACACACACACACACACACACACACACACAAATCTATGTATGACTGACATCAGGGGAGAAGTAGATGGTGCTGGGTGGTAAAAGCTTGATAGATTTTCTGCTATATATGTCAATGAGGAGTGGACTCATTCTCCTTTCCTCTCACATGGTTTGAAACAAAATGTTTCTCCCCCAAACATATGACTCCAATAACCTTGGTGGCAGCTTTGCCAGTTCTGATGGAACAAGAGGCCGTGAACACTTGATACTACAGATTTGCTTGTCATCTCTGCCATCGAGTCATGCTGGCCCCATACTGGGCTGCAGAAATCTGTCATTTACTAATCTGCTTGGAATGTCAAGGAAAGCAGAGCTGAAGCTTTGACGGGTGAATCCCCTGTCCTGAATACTCTCTGCTGGGCTCGGAAGAATGCCGAAAGAGCTGGCAGCTGAGTGGAGTTTTGATTAACTGTACTGGTGTGTACCCACTCAAGCATCAGTGAGATTGGGTATTGTCAGTCAGCTGTCTCCTGAGTGCTGAATTCTCATTTAAGCTTTTGTATTTAACGGGAAACTCAGAGTTCTCTCACTCTGGAGTTTTAAATGAAGTTCAAATCAGATGTAATTTACAGTTTTATAAAAGCTCTGCAATATTTTCTGTCTCTGTAAGTAGCTCAGAAACGGAATTGCCTTTAATGATAACTTCTTATTCTCAAATTTGCATTAATGCATGTTCCCTAACAAGATAAAAACATTTCTCCACCAAGCACATCCATATGAGGGGTATGTTCATGCATATTAGTGTTCCCAGGTACAAAGCTGCTTCTTTTCAGCTGCCATGACTTAACTTTCATTGTTTTAAGGGCAATTTGAATGCATGGGATTCATTGGAACACAGATGCACTCTCCTCATCTTTCAAAACAATCAGCAGTTAGATTACAACAGGCTTTGATTAATGCAGGGCTTGCATGAGAATGCAAGCCAACGTGTCTAATTGTTTAGCAACAAACATAGGCCCCCATTTAATGCTCTGGAAATTAACACTCTCTTTAAGAGCCAAATCAAATACTGGATTCTGGCTCTGCAGACCACGGGCATCTAACTGTCCACAGGTACTGCTGTTGTTCTCTAGAATAACTGTGCTGGTTTAATATACAAAGACTTTTGGTTAGGGGAGTCTAGATTTTTAGCAAGGTCTTTAAAAAGTTTGCAGTATTGCTAGTCCTTTACATATGCTGGAATTTAATGTCAATACCACTTAACATCAAATCTACATCTGGGTAGAACAATTTCTGTAGGAAAGACACGCTAACAGAATACCAAAATCTGAACTGGGGTAAGAGCAAAGAAATATATTTAACCTGTTGTGTGTTTTGTTTTGTTCTGTTTTGAACACGTCTCCATATTTAAGTTTCTGGCTTAAATGTTTTGACACCCTCTTACTGAAAAACTGGACTTTCCTGATAACCCTGAAAACCCACAGCACCCCATTTTAACATAAAGGGTGTCTGTTTGCATAATGGCTGACGTGAGAAGTCAAATAAATATCATAAGCGTCTAGGAGGGATCACTCAGGAAAGAAAGAAATCACATTAGTTATTGTAATAAAAATAATGTAATAAAAAGAATGGATTAAATAGGTATTGGAGAACTGAAACAGAAAAAAAAAACAAAAACAAAAAACAGACAGAACAGAAACAGTGACTACCAAAGGCAGCTACCATTCCATAGAGCCAGGTGAACTAAGGGAAGAGGTTGACCTTATTTGAATCTATTAGTTTGAGCCAGAGCCAGCTTCATGGGTGTGCAACCTATGCAGTCACATAGCACCCTGTGCTTAGAAGGGTCTGGCTTATGTTCTGCTTTCACTGTCTTATTCACAATTTTTGAACAAGGGACCCTCATTTTGATTTCACACTGTTATGGAACTGGTCCTGGTTTGAATCATATGAAATGTCTCTGTTTTTAGATCAAGTGTTCACCCACCAGCAATGTTATATGGCAAATAATAAAAGCTTATAGAGGGGTTGTGTGGAACTGAAGCTCAAAATGCTAGGAGAAAGGTGCTGGCTAGCTGGTGCCGTGGGGTCCCTGAGACTGATTCCAGGAGTATGAATAAAAGATCTGAAGTCAACTGTCGCTGCCAGAAAACAGAAGCATTGATGAGCTGACACAACAGGAAGCAAACAGGAACATGTGTGTCTCTTATGTCTCCTTCCGTGTCCTTTCATTTGCAAAACTGAGCAGAGACCCTGCTGGAAAAGCAGAGAAAAGTTTGCAGAAGCTCAGGCCTAGTTTCAATAAGCAGAAAATAGAAGCGTGGGCCTGTAGCCTGCTATAGACTGAATGTTCATGTCCCTCCACTCACAAAATTTGTTTTTAAAATCCTACCACCCAAGATGATGGCATAAAGAGGCAGGGCCTTTGGCAGGTGAGTGGGTTATTGGGGTGGAGCCCTCATAAATGGATCTAGTGGATTTTTTAAAAAAATTCAACTATCTTATAAAAGAGATCCCAGAGAGCTTCCTTACCCTTTACACCACGTCAAGGACACAGCAAGAAGATGTGCTCTATGAATCAGGAAATGGGTGCTTGTTATACACCAAATCTGTAGGCATCTTCATCTTTTACTTTTCAGCCTCCAGAACAGTGAGAAACTCATTGTTTATAAGCTATCCAGCCTATGGTATTTTTGTTATAGCAGCACAAATGAACTAAGACAGTCTGGAGACAATAGGTTAAAAATGAACGCAAGGGACACTAAGCCAGTGAGGGTAAGTGGTTCCTGTGATATCAGAATTAAAAGAATAAATGTAACTATAACAAATATGTTAAAAAAAACTTTGATATAAATAGAGTACATAAAATCGTTTCTCTGAAGTTTCAACATATTTTCGGATATTAAAAAATCAAGAGGGCTGGTGTGCTGGCTCACGCCTGTAATTCCAGCACTTTAGGAGGCTGAGGCGGGCAGATCACACAGTCAGGAGATCAAGAACATCCTGGCTAACACGGTGAAACCCCGTCTCTACTAAAAATACAAAAAATTAGCCGGGCGTGGTGGCGGACGCCTGTAGTCCCAGCTACTCGGGAGGCTGAGGCAGGAGAATGGCATGAACCCGGGAGGCAGAGTTTTCAGGGAGCCGAGATCGTGCCACTGCACTCCAGCCTGGGCGACAGAGCAAGACTCCATCCAAAAAGAAAAAAAATCAAGAGATAGGGGAATGGTCACAGCTGAAAACTGCCTGATTGTTCTGGAAAACAGAAGAAATATACTGTAAGAGAGCATAAATATAAAATCATAGAAAGCATGAGTAAAAAGATCAGGGCTGTAAAAGATAGATTCAGAAAGTCAATATGAAAAACTAAGTTTTAAGGTGCAAAAACACACCATATATAAGTTATATTTGAAGAATAAATACAAGAAAACGTCAGGCACAGTGGCTCACACCTACAATCCCAGTACTTTGGGAGGCCAAGGCAGGAGGATCACTTGAAGCCAGGAGTTTGAGACCAGTCTGGGCAACATAATGAGACTGTTTCTACAAAAAAAAAAAAAAAAAAAAAAAAAAAAAAAAAAAAACCAAATTTGGTCGTGTGTGCCTGTTGTCCTAGCTACTCAGAAGGCTAAGGCAAGAGGATCACTTCTGCTCAGGAGTTTGAGGCTGCAGGGAGCTATGATCACACACCACTGTACTCCAGACTGGGCAACAGAGTGAGACCCTGTTTCAAGGGAAACTTCTGGACCTGAACAAATGTGAGGTTTCAGACTCTTAAATCATAGACAAAATTAATGAAAGAAGACACATATCTAGATATGCTAGTGAAATTCCTGAACTCCAAAGATAAAAGGCATATTTTACAAGTTTACAATCAAAGAGAACTGACTACTTAAAAAGGTAAGAGGATTCAAGTAGCATCAAAATTCTCTTCTGCAACACAGGAAACTACAGTCCATTGAACATGTAGACTTTAGACAGCCGAGGACAGAGATAGTCATTAAAATCAGAACCAGAAAAGGCAAATTTTACTTGTTTATGTGACTGTATATGTAACAAAATTCAAGCAGTTCATCTAAAAACCTCTTAGAGACGATATATCAAAGGGAGACAGGAGTCAACCTGAAAGAACTCCCAATGGCCAAAACAGAACAATTCAAGCAACAAAATAAGTAGCATAGCATTGTATTATAACCAAATCTTAAATATCCATGAGTACATATATAAGGAAATGATTAATTGAATAAATGACTACAATCAAATAGAAGAGGGCAATATTCCTTATAGAACAATTCCAAAAGCAACTCGTAGATATTCTGTTAAGAGTTGGAGCTTATTCTCTTCCCCCGCTTTGAGCATGGGCTGGTTTTAGTGACCCCCTTCTGAATAATGGAACATAGAAAGAAAAAAGTCACTGTACAATGGAGAAACCTGACAAACACTAGCTTGGCCAGATGATCAAGGTTAACATCAGTAATCATGTTAATGGCATGCAGTTCCTGTTATAAGGCAGTAAAAAGAGCACTAACCACAATCTAATCATGGGGAAAACACTGGACAAATAGAAACTGAAGAATGTTCTATAAAACACCTAATCATAGACTCCTCAAAACAATGAAAGATTAAGAAACTGTCATAGACCAGAGAAGATTAAGAAAACATGGACACTAAATGTATTTTCTTGGATTCTGTCCTGGAGCAGAAAAAGACATTAGTGGAAAAACTAGTGAATGCTACAAAAAGTCTGTACTTTGGTTAATAGTAATGTACCAGTGTTAGTTTCTGAGTTACGACAAATATGTAAGATTCACAATAGGATTAACTGCGTGTGGGGTATATTTTCTGTAAATCTAAAATTATTCCAAAATAAAGTTTAGTTTTAGAAAACCTATTTGAAATATTTTTTTAAAACTCTAAGGCCACTGAATACAAGGGTAAGTACAGCATATAAAAAACAGAGTTTTTATTAATATTAGCAATAAAATAAAAATCAAAAGAATATATACTAGTGATAAGAACTATAAAATATCTGAGAAAAAGTATGAAACCTCTAAAACTGGCAAGACCTGAATATCTGAGGTATCATGGCATGTTCCTGAGTAAGATTTAATGTAAAAAAGATTAAGCTTTTCCAATTAATATATAAATGTAATTCCAAAAGAGTATTTTATATAACTATACAAAATGATAATAAAGATTAGATTTGATAAGCCATATGAAAGAATTGACAGTTTTGAAAATATTAAAACTTGCAACTTCTAGTGATGAAAAAAATGACCCAGAAATAGATAAAAATAGATCAGTAGAACAGATAGGAATGTCCAAAAACAGATCTAAGGAACTTATTGGATGAAAAAGATGAAATTTCAGTTAAATAGCTTATTAGTTAGTCAGTCCAAAAATTGGCTAATTTAATGAGTCAATTCAAAAAATATTTGTAGAGTGCACACTAAGTGCCACATACTAGAATACAATAGAGAACAAGACAGGCTAAATCTGTCCTCAGGGAATGAATGCTCATTTTAGTAGATGAGCAAGACAATATACAAAGACAGTCACAAGTTGCTTATCTGTGGGGATGCATTCTGAGAAATGTGTCATTAGGTGATTTTATTGTGTGAACATCATAGTGTATTTACACAAACCTAAATGGTATAGCCTACTACACACCTAGACTATGTGGTATATAGCCTATTGCTCCTAGGCTACAAACCTGTATGGTATGTGACTACTCAATACTGTAGGCAATTATAACACAATGATAAGTATTTGTATATCTGGACATATTGAAACAGAAAAAGTACAGTAAAAACATGCTATGAAAGATTGAAAAAAATGGTATATCTGTATAGGGCACTTAATGTGAATAAAGCTTGCAGTACTAGAAGTTGCTCTGGGTAAGTCATTGAGAATGGTGAGTAAATGTGAAGGCCTGGGACATTACATTACTATAAGCTTTATAAACATTGAATGCTTCAGCTACACTGAATTTATTTTTGGAAATTCTTCAATAATTAGCTTACTGTAATTTTCTACTTTCTACTTTGTAATGTTTTTAACTTTTTGACTCTCATAATAACACTTAGCTTAAAATACATTGTACAACTTTACAAAAAATGTTTTTGTATTCTATAAGCCTTTATCTTTTTAAAAAAGTTTTTACTCTTCTATTTAAAACCTAAGACATAAACCATACATATTAGCCTAGGACTACATGGGACAAGGATTATCAATATTGCTGTCTTCCACCTCCACATCTTGTGAAGTGGAAGAGGAGGATTGGTAAAACAGGGAAAGCAGGATCAAATTTTATTAAGAATTTGAAAAAAAAAAAAAAAAGAATTTGAAGTTTGATTTAAGGCAGTTCTTTCCATGCAGGAACTGCTAGATTAGGTTTGGGTAAGGATCATGAGATAATAGTTTAGGATTTGTGGAAATAGTGAGATGAGGATTTTGAGGTAAGAATTGTGAAGAGTCAGGTTAATGTTTACTGTTGAAGAGTTGATGGGTCTTTGGGGGAAATTCTTGTAATTAATAAAGTTATTTGCTGGACAACTGTCACCTGATAAAACTATATTAATGAAGACAATAGCACAGTAAAGTCATGTTAATATAGATAGTAAGCTGTGGGGGATGGATGGTTTTGGTGTTCAAGATACATGTTGAGGCTAGGTTGCCTCTCAGCAATGTGAAGTAAATGACATTGATGAGAAGAGTTTCAGTGGAGTGGTGGGCAGGAAACCAATTGGAGTGGATTCTAGAGAGAATGGGGTAAAGAAGTTTTGACTGTGAAAACAGGCAATTATTTCTAGGAGTTTTGCTCTTAACAAAATGATAACTAGAGGGAGATTTGCAGTCCAAGTGGCTTGTTTTGTTTTAATATAGGAGATATTATAGCATATTCATCAGCTAGTGGAAATAATCCATTAGAGAAAAAAAATGACTAATGGCAAAAAAAATTACAAGAAAAAATTCCTTGAGTAGGCAAGAAGCAATGGGATTAAGACACAGTTAAAGTTAGGAATAGACTATTGAATAGATTTTCAGGGCACAATTGTCTATTCACTGGAAAACTTCAAAATGACTCCTATTCTACATCTTATTAAAAAATTGATTTAAAGATCTGATTGTTCAAAATGAAACTAAAATACCATATACTTTTTTTTTTATTAATACAAGATTGGGGGTTGTATTAGTTCATTTTCTTTGGCTATATCAGAATGCAGAGACTGGGTAGTTTGTAAAGAAAATCAGTTTATTTTGCTTATGGTTCTTGAGTCTGCGAAGCCCAAAAGCAATGTGCTGACATCTGCTCAGCTTCCAGTGAGGGCCTTCCTGCTTCTTCAGAACATATCAGAAGGTATCAAGTGGCAAGAGGGCAAAAGTGTGCATATCAACTCAGTGTGTGCATTTCTCTCTCTTCTTGTAAAGCCACCAGTCCCATCACAGGGACTCTACTCTGACATCCTTATCTTAACCTGATTACCACCCAAAGGTCCCACCTCTGATGAACATATGAATCTGAGGATTATGTTTCCAGCACATGAAATCTGGGGGACACATTTAAAGCCTAGCAAGGGTTGAGGTGGAGAGGGAGAGTAATTTTTAAGCAAGAAAGGTAACACAAAAGGCATTTAAAAAATGATAGCATTACCTCATAAAAAATAAAACTTTTTTTATCTGGGCATGGTGGAACATGCCTGTAATCCCAGCTACTCGGGAGGCTGAGGCAGGAGAATCAGTTGAACCTGAGAGGCAGAGTTTGCAGTGAATTGAGATCATGCCATTGCACTCCAGCCTGGGCAACAAGAGCGAAACTCTGTCTCAAAAAAAATAAATAAAAAATAAAACTTTTCATATGGTAAAAGATGCTGAGCAAAGCCAAAACCAAAAGATAGATTGGGGAAAAAGCATTTGGAAAATATAGCAGGCAAAGGGTTCATAGCATGACTATACTAAAAAACCCTTCATATTAGTAAATGTACCAAAGAAAATCTAGTAAAACCTGACTAAATATTATAAAAGAAAATGTACAAAAGAAAAAATGCAAATATCTAATATATTAAAACATGTCTAATCTCACTAAAGTTCTTTTAATGCAAATTAAAACAACAATGACTCATGGTTATTGGCCTATTTGCAACAGTTAAAAAGATTGATTACATCCAGTGCTGGTTAGGGTATAAGAAAATGGGCTGTCTCATTTACTATTGGTATCAAGGTGAATTGCTCTTTTCATTTTGTAAATTAATCTAGCAGCATCTATTCAAATTAAATATGTACATACAATTTAATTCAACAATTTTAGTTGTACTTATCTAACTTAGGCAAAAACATTTACCTACAGTAGTATTTTATTGGAGCATTGTTAATAGCAAAAAACTGGAAAAACAAAATTGAATGCAATTAACATAAAAATGCTAAAATAAATTGTACCAGATGCAGAATACAGAATATTGTTTTGCAACTACGTAAAAGAATGCACTAGTTTGCGTGTAATGAGCTGTGAAATGTTCATGATACATCTTTAACAGCTTTATTGATATATAATTCACATACCATAAAATCCACTCCTTTAAGGTATACAGTTCATTGGTTTTTAGTATATTCACAGACCTGTGTGCTACTCTCAGAATATTTTCATCCCTCAAGAACAAGCCCTGTATCCATTAGCAGAAACTCCTCATTTTCTCACCCTCCCAACACCACCATTAGTCTACTTTGTCTCTCATGGTGTCTTAGTCCATTCTGCTATAACAAAATTCCTTGGATTGCTGGCTTATAAACACCAGAAATTTATTTCTCATGGTTTTTTAGGACTGGAAGTCTGAGATCAAGATATTGGCAGATTTGGCGTCTGGTGAGGGTCCACTTCCTGGTTCATAAATGGTCTTTGCCTTGCATCCTCTCATGGTAGAAAAGGCAAGGGAGCTCTCTGGGGCCTCTCTTATTGGGGCTCTAATCCCATTCATGAGGGCTCTGCCCTCATTAAGGGAGGAGACCACCCCTCATATTGTCTTATGCCCAATTTCTGCCTCCAAAGAAAGAAGTAAAAACTAAAAGGCAGAAATGAAATCCACAGGCAGACAGCCCGGCGCCGCACCCTGGGCCTAGTAGTTAAAGATTGACTCCTGACCTAATTGGTTCTGTTATCTATAGATTGCAGACTTTGTATAGAAATGCACTGTGAAAATCACTATCCTGTTTTGTTCCGATCTAATTCCCGGTGCATGCAGCCCCCAGTCAGGTACCCCTTGCTTTCTCAATCAATCACGACCCTCTCATGGGCACCCCCTTAGAGTTGTGAGCACTTAAAAGGAACAGGAATTGCTCACTCAGGGAGCTCGGCTCTTGAGACTGAAGTCTTGCCGATGCCTCCGGCTGAATAAACCCCTTCCTTCTGTAACTCGGTGTCTGAGGAGTTTTGTCTGCTGCTCGTCCTGCTATATCATGACCTAATCACGTCTCCAAATCCCCACCTCAAATTGGGGGTTAGATTTCAACATCTGCATTCTGGGGAATGCAAACATCCAATCTATAACATGTGGGTTTGCTAATTCTGGACATCCTATATAAATGGAATTATATGTGATCTTTTGTGACTGGCTTCTTTTACTTCATATGTCTTCAAGGTTCACAGAGGTAGCATGTTTCAGTACTTGGTTCCTTTATATTGACAAATAATATTTTATTGTATGACTCTTTCACATTTAAAAAAAATCCATTCATCAGCTGATGGAAAATTAAGTTGTTAATATTTTTTGGCAATTATGAACAGTGCTGCCATGAACATTTGTGTACAAATTTTTATGTGGACATTTGTTTTCATTTCTCTTGGGTGTCAGGCCTCTGAGCCCAAGCCAAGCCATCGCATCCCCCTGTGACTTGCACGTATATGCCCAGATGGCCTGAAGTACCTGAAGAATCACAAAAGAAGTGCAAATACCCTGCCCCGCCTTAACTGATGACATTCCACCACAAAAGAAGTGAAAATGGCCGGTCCTTGCCTTAAGCAATGACATTATCTTGTGAAATTATTTTCCTGGCTCATCCGGGCTCAAAAAGCTTCCCCACTGAGCACCTTGTGACCCCCACTCCTGCCCGCCAGAGAACAATCCCCCTTTGACTGTAATTTTCCTTTACCTACCCAAATCCTATAAAATGGTCCCACCCTTATCTCCCTTTGCTGACTCTCTTTTTGGACTCAGCCTGCACCCAGGTGATTAAAAAGCTTTATTGCTCACACAAAGCCTGTTTGGTAGTCTCTTCACATGGACGCACATGACATTGGGTATATACTAGGAGTACAATAACTGAGTCATATCACTGTCACACTGATTTCCAAAGTGGTTTCATCATGATACATTTTTTAAATAGAATTAAGCAAGTTACTGTATAAGTAGTCAAACTCTATTTTTGTTTAAATTTTTTTTTCTTTTTGAGATGGAGTCTTGCTCTGTCGCCCAGGCTGCAGTGCAGTGGCTCGATCTTGGCTCACTGTAAGCTCCGCCTCCCGGGTTCACGCCATTCTCCTGCCTCAGCCTCTTGAGTAGCTGGGATTACAGGCGCCCACCACCATTCCCGGCTAATATTTTTTGTATTTTTAGTAGAGATGGGGTTTCACCATGTTAGTCAGGATGTTCTTGAGCTCCTGACCTCGTGATCCGCCCGCCTCAGCCTCCCAAAGTGCTGGGATTACACGCGTGAGCCACCGCACCCAGCCTGTTTAAAAATTTTTAAAATCACATGTGCATGTGGGTTTGTGCATGTATCTATCAATCTACACATATACAAAGCTTGGGAAAGCATAAGTTATTCTACCACATTGTTAATATAAATTATATCAAGGGATGCGATGTGTTTCTGGTTTGAATTGTTACAATGGGCATATATTACTATTAAATAAAGTACATGGGAGGCCATTGTTTTGGACCAGCCTTCTGCGCTAGGCCCCAGCAGACCAAACCAGAAGTCTTGTGCTAAGGGCCACATGAGCATACCAAACTTTGAAACGGGCCAGTTTAAAAACAAAACAAAACAACAAAAATAGAAAATACTAGTTAATCCGTCAGCATGAGAAGAAAGTTCTATTTTAGCCTTGTAAGAAAAGTAACTTTGAAATAACCAGTCCACTTTTTGTTCCTTTTTTGCTTTTTTCAGCCTTTTCCTGCCTATAAAGCCAGCCTCTTCTGCTGAACTCAACAGAACATTCAATTTTATAGAATAAGGTGTTGCCTGATTCTAGAATCACAATACAAGCCAATTTGATCTTTACATTTGTTGTAATCTTGTCTTCTGACTTACTTCTACAATGAAATAGAAACACCATATTTTTGAGGGAGAAAAACATCTTTAAAAATTATCTAAATACAGATTGGTGAAAGTCATATCATTGTAATCGAAGAGTTTTGTGTATAGGGTATGCATGTGTGTAGTTTTGTTATAGGCTTCTACAGTCTTGTATCAGATAGGTGATATGGTTTGGCTCTGTGTCTCCACCCAAATCTCATGTTGAATTGTAATCTTCAGTGTTGGAGGAAGGACCTGGTGGGAAGTGACTGAATCATGGGGGTGGACTTCCCCCTTGCTGTTTTCGTGATAGAGTTCTCACAAGATCTGGTTGTTTGAAATTGTGTAGTACCTCCGTGCTTTCTCTCTCTCTCTCTCCCCCTCTCTCTTTCTCTCTCTCTCTCTCCCTCTCCCTTTCTCTGTCTCTCCCTCCCTCTCCCTTTCTCTGTCTCTCCCTCCCTCTCCCTTTCTCTGTCGCTCCCTCTCCCCATCTCTCCCTCCCTCCCTCCTGCTCTGGCCATGTAAGATGCGCCTGCTTCCCCTTCACCTTCCACCATTACTGTAACTTTCCTGAGGGCTCTCCAGAAGCAGAAGCCTGTACAGCCTGCAGAACCATAAGCTGGTTAAACCTCTTTTCTTTATAAATTACCCAGTCTAAGGTATGTCTTTATATAAGGGTGAGAATGAACTAATACAATAAGTTTATATTAGATTATATTAGGTAGTAATATGCTTTGGATCCGTGTCCCAAATCTCATGTAGCATTTTAATCCTCATTGTTAGAGATGGAGCCTGATAGGAGGTAATTGAATCATGTGGGCAGAGTTCTCATGAATGATTCACCACCATCCCCTCAGTGCTGTTTTTGCGATAGTAAGTGAGTTATCACAAGATCTGGTTGTTTAAAAAGTGTGTAGCACCTTCTCCCTCTTTTTCTTGGTCCTGCTCCTGCCATGTAAGATGCCTGCTCTGGCTTTGCCTTCAGCCATGGGTAAAAGCACACTGAGGCCTCCCCAGAAGCTGAGTGGGTGCCTCCGTGATTCCTGTACAACCTGCAGAACCATAAGCCAATTAAACCTCTTTTCTGTATAAATTACCCAGTCTTAGGTATTTCTTTATAGCAATGTGAGAATAAACTAATACAGGTGGGAACTGCTGATTGATTATGGGTTCAATCAGTATTAATGTACCAAATACCTTTTGCATCCTATGTCAGACACATGTACCACCTCTGATCTATTTGGTCTTACTTGACCTGGGGCTCTGGCCTCTTGTCCCACATACTCAGATTCTGCTACAGGGACCAACTCTGAATAGGCTCCAACTCATTTTAAATGGCACAACTGTATAGCAGTTTGCAATGAGCAATTCCCCTCACATTGAGATATCTCTATTGGACCCAAAGGTGAAACTCTCCAGGACCCACTCAGTTCTTGCAAATGGGAAACTAGGAGAATGAAGCAGTTTACATTTTATAAGGTATAAATTTAAAATTAATTGGTTAATGGAAGACAGGAGCCAGCAGATAAATCCTTCTCCTTTACCTCTCCCCAGGGTGCACTATCCTGTGATGTAGCAATTCAAATGGCCTCTTAGAAGACGCTTTCCCAAAATGATGTAACCGATTGATCACTTTCTCAGTAACATACCCTGTATTGTCTCTTTCTCTCCTTCCCTGCTTCCCTGGAAAGTAGGTACAAATAAGCTTTTGCCTCAGGTTCTGCTTTCTGGGAAACTCTGGGCTAAATCCTTTCCTAGTTTCCTGTGTTTTTGTCAGAAACTATTCCTAAAACAACAATTACATCTCAGGATTCTGTTGGTTGGCTGGGTGGTCCAGCCATGAGGTTACATTCAGCTGATAGTTAAACTAGATCCAACTAAGACATGTGCTGTATAACAATGTTTTGGTCGAGTATGAACCATGTATACAGTGGTCGTCCCATAAGATTATTCTATTGTATTGTATGGCAACTTTTCTATGTTTAGATATGGTTAGACTCACAAATTGTGTTCACAAATTGTGTTCCAATTGCCTATAGTATTCAGTACAGTAACACAGTATACATGTTTATGACCTAGGATAATGGGCTATACCATACAGCCTAGGTATATAGTAGGCTTTATCTAGGTTTGCACAATGATGAAATTGCCTAATGACACCTTCCTCAGCCTGTATTTTTTTTTTTTTTTTTTTTTTTTTTTTTTTTTTTTTTTTTTTTTTTTTTTTTTTGAGGCGGAGTCTCGCTCTGTCGCCCGGACTGGAGTGCAGTGGCCAGATCTCAGCTCACTACAAGCTCCGCCTCCTGGGTTTACGCCATTCTCCTGCCTCAGCCTCCCGAGTAGCTGGGACTACAGGCGCCCGCCACCTCGCCCAGCTAGTTTTTGTATTTTTGGTAGAGATGGGGTTTCACCGTGTTAGCCAGGATGGTCTCGATCTCCTGACCTCGTGATCCGCCCGTCTCGGCCTCCCAAAGTGCTGGGATTACAGGCTTGAGCCACCGCGCCCGGCCTCAGCCTGTATTTTTTTCCTTCGACTTTTATTCTAAGTTCTGGGGTACATGTGAGGGATGTGCAGTTTTGTTACATAGATAAATGTGTGCCATGGTGGTTTGTTGCACAGATCAACCCATCACCTTGGTATTAAGCCCAGCATCCATTAGCTATTCTTCCTGATGCTCTCCCTCCTCATGCCTCCACCCAGGCCCGGCCAGGCCTCATCTCAGAATGTATTGTCATTAAGTGACACATGGCTGTGGTTGCACTGAAACAGCTGAGACTCACTCACTCTACTGGGTCTTTCTCTCCCTATGATTTCTCTTCCTCTCTGCAGAGAAAAGCAACTAGCCAGGTTTGTTCAGAAGCCAGTGACGACCTAAAAGAGTGAAAGTCAAGGCAAGTTCTCTGAAGGCTTAGCCTTAAGGACGCATGACGTTACTTCTGTTGCATTCTATTGGTCAAAACAAGTCATGAGGCCAGGTCAGATTCAAGATCTGTGAAAACAGATTTCACCTCTTGATGGAAGGGGCATCAGTCATGTTGCAAAAGGGCTTGGACACCAAGAAGCAAATTTGTCAAGGGATATTATTAAAATAATCTAACCCAAACTCCCTTTTACAAAATCGGTATTATATTTTTCTCCTTAATAATTTAAGTCATCCCCCAAGTAATTATGCAGAGTCTGTGGAACACATGGAGCCAGATAAGAGGGATAAGAGAAAGAATAACCTGCTTAAATGGTCAGATTCCTCAAATCAGTCCTGGCAACAGATGGGACAGGAGCAATCACAACCATATAACTCACAGGTGCGTCATTACTGTCCATCTTCAAGGCTGATCTCAAGGAGATTTAATGAAGCAGCCAATGTTATTTTTTAATGCTTTCAAATTTCTTAAAATGGATGATCACAGTGAAAAAGGAGTCCTCAAAGTAGCCTATAATTTGAAGTCCGCAAGGAAGCACTTGATTGACAGTTGAGTAGATCAAGTGGTTGGAAGTGAACAAGGCTCTCTGCTATCATTCACGGTCATTGATCTTCCACAGTGCTTACAGGTAAGCCCAACCTCAGATGTGTAGAGTTTTCCACTGAAAGCAAATAACTAGAATGAGATTTTAAAGCAGTTTTTCATATGGCCAACCAGAATAACTGGCAGGACTGTGAGAATTCCACTATTTATTGGCAATGGCCCTACCACGTCACTAAGAATTATCAAAGTAAGCTAAAGAAAGTGTGGGCAAGAAAGGAAACAATCTGACTTCCATAAGGAAGTGTCAATGCAAAAGAAACAGAAAATGGAAGAGCAACTCTATTTCACCAGTTCTAATTCATCAGCTTGGTTTTCCTCATAGAAAGGAAAAATGAAACATCAAATCTTCTGGAAATATCTGTAATCTATTTTCAGGGAGATAGACAATAGCAGCAGTTGTGAAACGAGATCAGGACAAATTCTATGACAAATACTCATTGGAATCATGAGTAGTAGAATTAATGTTTCAAAAATAGATTATGCAACAGAAAACAGACTCTATACATATACAAGCTGCAAAAGAAAATAATAAAAAATGACAATTCAAGAGAGGATAGCAAAATTATGGAAGACAGAACATGAAGAAGCAACACAAGATTAATCAGATTTCCTAAAGGAGGATATGAAACAAAAGGTAGAAATTTATCAAGAGTGTAATTGAAGAAAACTTTCCAGAACTTAAAGCCTAAAAACTAAAAATTGATATTTAGTTTCCAGAAGAAAAATAATAAGCAGACTTCAGCATCAGAATACATTCTAATGACATTTAATCATCAAGGGAAAAATATCCTTATATTTGAACTAAAAGGAAGAAAAAAAGAGATGCGTTTGCTAAAGAAATTTTTAAAAAGGGTATCTTAAAATGTATAAATGGCTAGAAGAACCAGGTTTGGCATTACTGATTTTTTAGGGGAGAGAGTGACACACAATTCTATAGAAATAAAAATCATGAATCATATTGAAAACTGGAAGAAAGACATACATTTGTAAAGTCTCAAATTTTTACCATCAATTTCTCTTTATGCAGAGAAAGGGAGGTTGTAATCTAGAAAGAAATCTCTGGTTTATCTGCATTGCCCTCCACTGCTTTATAATGTTTGTTCTCACTAGGGACTACACATGATCTAGTTGCAAAATCCAGTGGTCAGTTTTTACTACAGATTTTGTTTGACTATGCTGTGGACTTTGAACTTTCTATAGAAATAAAAATATTGCCCCCTTCTCCATTGAAAATATTATCTGCCTTGGATTCTGCATCATTTCCCTCTATGGGTTGAGCATCTCTAACTTGAAAATTCTGAAATGCTCCAAAATTTGAATTTTTAACTTGATACATAATAATTGTACATATTTATGGGGTACATGTGATATTTTAATACAAGCATATAATGTAAAATGATCAAATCAGGGCAATTGGGATATCCAGAAACTCAAACATTTATCATTTCTTTGTGTTGCAAACATTCCAAATCTTTTCTTTGAGCTATTTTGAAATATACAATATATTATTGTTAACTATAATCACCCTACTGTGCTACCAGAACTCATTCCTTCTATCTAACTGTATTTTTGTACCCATTAACTAGCCTTCCTTCATCCTTCCATCCCCTTTACCCTCCCCAGCCTCTAGTACATACCAAAATGGTAACTACCATTCTACTTTCTACCTCTATAAGGTCAACTGTTTTAGTTCCCACACATGAGTGAGAACATGCAATATTTGTCTCTCTGTGCCTGGTTTATTTCAGTTAACATAATGTCTTCCAGGCTCATCCATGTTACTGCAAATAACAGGATTTTGGTTTTTTTAATGGCTGAATAGTATTCCATTGTGTATATATGCACATTTTCTTTATTCATTCACTTGTTGATGTACACTTAGGTTTATTTCATACCGTGGCTATTGAGAATAGTTTTGCAATGAACATGGGAATGCAGATGTCTCTTTGACCTACTGATACCTTTTCTCTTCTCTTCTTTCTTTTTTCTTTTTTTGGCTATATACCCAACAGTGGGAATTGCTGTATCATATGGTAGTTCTATGTTTAGTTTTTTGAGGAATCTCCATAATGTTTTCCATAATAGCTATGTTAATTTGCATTCCTACCAACAGTGTACGAGAGTTTCATTTTCTCTACATTCTCACCAGCACTTGTTATTTTTTGTCTATTTGATAATAGCCATATTAACTGACATGAGATGATATGTCACTGTGGTCTTGATTTGCATTTCTCTAATAATTAATGATGTTGAAGTTTTTTTTCATATATCTGTTGGCCATCTGTATGTCTTCTTTGAGAAACATCTATTCAGATCATTTGCCCATTTAAAAAATCAGATTGTTATTTTGCTATTGTGTCGTTTGAGTCCCTTATATATCCTGGTTAGTAATCCCTTGTCAAATGGATAGTTCGCAAATATTTACTCTCCTTCTAGAAGTTGTCTCTTCACTCTGATTGTTTCCTTGCTGTGCAGAAGCTTTTTAGCTTGATGTAACCACATTTGTCTATTTTTGCTTTTGTTGCTTCTGATTTTTGCCCATAAAATCTTTGCCCAGACCAATGTTCTGAAGCATTTCCCTGATGTTTTCATCTCGTAGTTTCATAGTTTCAGCTTTTACATTTAAATCTTTAATCCACAAGATCTGAACATTTTTAAGTGCTGATATGATACCAAAAGTGGAAAATTCCACACCTGACCTCATGCGAAGGGTCAAAGTCAAAACACAGTTAAAACTTTATGTATAAAATTATTTAAAACTGTGTAAAATGACCTTCAGACTATGTGTATAAAGTGTATATCAAACATTAATGAATTTTGGGTTTCAACTTGTGTCCCATCCCCAAGATATCTCATTGTACATATATTTTTATATATTTCATATAATATATAAATAGATTTTAATATATATGATCACATAGTATATATACATAATTGCATATATATATGCAAATATTCCAAAATCTGAAATCTGAAACACTTCTGGTTCCAAGCATTTCAGATAAGGGATACTCAACCTGTACTGTAGGGATAGTCATAAGAATAACCTGACAACTTTTTCAAAAAATTAGATTCTTAGGTCTCACTTCCAAAGACTGATTCTGAAGGTCTGGGCTGGAGCCCAGGAATCCAGTAAGCATCCCGTCTCAAGTACATCTGAACCTGCAAACACCTTTGAGAAACAAACTTTCTTAGTTTTCTGCCTACTCCACTGGTGGCTTCTCACTCTTTCTTTGGCTCCCCATACAACAGCCTCTTGAGAACAGGTCGTCTTTAGGATTTGGCGCTTACCCTACCGAGGCTCTCCAGTCTATGTAGGACTCACGGGGATTACGGGGTTTACAATTCAAGCAGAGATTTGGGCTGGGGTGTGGGGGTGGACACACAGGTTAACCATATTAATGGAACAACGTGGATGTTTTCATGTTTGAGAAATTCTAGAACACACAGCATAGTCTTTAGTTACAGAAAGCAGATTTGTGGTTTTCTGGGCCAAAGAGTGGGGTGACGCTGACTGATAAAGAGGTGAAACATTGTTTGGGGTGATAGAAATGTTCTATATTTTGATTTTGATGGTGGTAACAAGACTATATATATTTTTCTGAACTCATGGAACTCTATACTGAAATGGATGCCTTTTATCATGTATAAATTACTCCTTCATAAAGTTTATTTTGAAATAAAAACTTTAAGAAGAGTTACAAAATTTTCAAACATAGTATCAATGTACGAAAATCATTTGTTTTGATTTACACATATCAAATAGTTAGAAACTAATTTCCATAAACTATTATAGCAGTACCAACAACAATAACAAAATAGCCCCTGGGACCAAATCTAACAAACAAGTTCCCTGTCTTTAATGAAGAAAATTATAGAAACATTCTGCAAGGCGTTTAAGAAGGCCTAAATAAAGACATATAATGTGCTATTAATGTGGTAGACATGTCAATCTTAACCCAAATTTTATAATTCAATGCAATTACAATAGAATTTTCCTCAGAGCCTAACAAGTTGATTCTAAATTTGATAAGGGATAGCAAAATGACAAAACTTAAAAGTGTAGAATTTGCTACATCGTGTATATAAACTTTATATGACACTGAAGTAATTATGTTAGTCAGGCATTGTTTCAACACTGGTCAAATGGGGAAGCAGACATTGAAGAAAGAACAGACTACTTAATAGTTTTGATACAATTATTTATCCATACAGGGAAAAAGAACTTGGACTTGTATTTTACACAATACAGAGGGCTCAATATCATGTAGATTCAAGGTTTAATTGCGAATAGTTTTTGGTAGAATAGCCTTTTAGCGTTGGCTTTTAAATCCAGGAAAGATTTTTTCTGAGATTCATTTGGAGTTAAAAATTGATATTCACACGCCGTCCACGTGCTGCCTTGCCGTCTCTCCATTTCTCGCTAAGATCTCCAGCCTCACCGCGGCTCGAAATGGACCCCAACTGCTCCTGCGCCACTGATGTCTCCTGCGCCTGCGCTGGCTCCTGCAAATGCAAAGAGTGCAAATGCACCTCCTGCAAGAAGAGCTGCTGCTCCTGCTGCCCCGTGGGCTGTGCCAAGTGTGCCCAGGGCTGCATCTGCAAAGGGGCGTTGGAGAAGTGCAGCTGCTGTGCCTGATGTGGGGACAGCTCTGCTCCCAGATGTAAATAGAGCAAACTTTACAACCTGGATTTTTTTTTTTTTTTTTAATACAACCCTGAGTAATTTTCTGCATGTCTTTTTATATTAAATATGTGAATGGCAATAAAAGAATTTTGACTTGAAAAAAAATTGATATTCAAATCATTAAAATAATGAATTAAAATCCCATGTATTCCTTAAACCTAAAAATCTTATTCAATGTTTAAATCTAGCCAATGTTAGCAACGTTTTTAAGTTGTCATTAGAAAATGTTTGGTCTGTTAAAAGCTTAGCTATGTAAACACCTTCAAATATTTTAAGCATTTACATTTATACATCTATGAATTTTAATTTTCTTCCTAAATTTGTTATCTGAGTTCAACCAAAGTTTTCCTAGATACTGAAGTTAACTCTCACAAACTAATAATACTAAAATTATGAATATGTTGAGTGGAAGTTCTCTTAGCTGTTTCAAAATTGTTTATAAACTTAGATTTTACTATAAGACCATAAATTTGAATCCAGTTATTCTATTTTACATTTTAAATTAGAAGTATATGCTCTAATAAGTCTAATTTTACTTAAAATTATAAATACATAAAATACCAACTATGTAAATATAAAACTTAAACTTTCTATACATAATCTCAAATCTTCCCAGAGTTATCTATGTGTATGCCAGGGAAAATAGTCCCATCTAGCTCCTTGAAGTTTTGGATGACTGTAGATTTGGGCCACAGATAGCCTAGACTGTAGATATCAGAAGGTTCCTCTCCCTATCTTTTCTGTCATACCAAGCCCTTTTATAATGTCACTGTATCATGAGCTTCAAAACTTTTAAATAAAGAACCCTTGTTCAGGACTGTAGGTTATACATATTATCTGCTTTGTTACCTACTCAAAAGAGTCTCCAATTCACCTCTTTGACTTAATTTAATTTTTCATTACTTTGGCTCTGAGATAGATAACTATATGTATTTTTCAGTATAACTCTAAAGACATTTGAACTCAATATCATTAAATGTATAAATTTTCTTTTTTAAAAAATCTTTTTTAAATTTTTGTGGGTATGTAGTAGGTATATTTATGGGGTATATGAGATATTTTGGTACAGGCATGCATTGTATAATTACATAAAAAAATTGGATATGCACCCACTTCAGCATTTATCCTTTGTGTTACAAACCAGTTATGCTCTTTAAGTTATTTTTTAAATGCACAATTAAATTACGATTGACTATTGTCACCCTATTGTGCTATCAAATACTAGATCTTATTCATTCTTTCTAACTATTTTTTTCTGTACCCGTTAACCATCCCCACCTTCCCCGTCGCACCTCCACTATCCTTCCCAGCTTCTGGAAACTGTCCTTCTATCCTCTATGTCCATGAGTTCAATTGTTTTGATTTTTAGATTCCACAGATAAGTGAGGACATGTGATATTTGTCTTTCTGTGCCAGGCTTATTTCACTTAACATAATGATCTCCAATTTCATCTATGTTGTTGAAAATGATAGGATCTCCTCCTTTTTTAAATGGCTGAATAGTCCTCCATTGTGTAATATACCACGTTTTCTTTATCCATTTCTCTGGCGATAGATACTTAGATTGCTTCCAAATCTTGGCTATTGTGAACAGTGTTGCAACAAATATGGGAGTGCAAATTCTTCTGGCCATATACCCAACAGTGGGATTGTGGGATCATACGGTAAATGTATTTTTAGTTTTTTGAGGAACCCCTAAACTCTTCTCCATAGTGGCTGTACTAATTTACAGTCCCACCAACAGTGTATGAGTGTTCCCTTTTCTCCACATCCTCAGCAGCATTTGTTATTGTCTGTCTTTTGGATATAAGCCATATTAACTGGGCTGAGTGGATATCTCATTGTAGTTTTGATTTTCATTTCTCTGATCAATGATGTCGAGCACCTTTTCATATGCCTGTTTACCATCTGAATGTCTTCTTCTGAAACATTTCTATTCAAACCTTTTGCCCATTCTTTAATTGAATTATTAGATTTTTTCTACATTGAGCTCTTTCTATAATCTGGTTATTCATCCTTTGTCAGATGGGTTGATTGCAATTTTTTTCCCCATTCTATGGGTTATCTCTTTACTTTGTTGACTGTGTCCTTTGCTGTGCAGAAGCTTTATTAACTTGATGTGATTCCATTTGCCTATTTTTGGTTCATTTGCCTGTACTTGGTGGGTATTACTCAAGAAATTTTTGTCTGGCCCAATGTCCTAGAGAGTTTCTATAATGTTTTCTTGTAGTGCTTTCATAGATTGAGATCTTATTTTAAGTATTTAATCCATTCTTACTTGATTTCTGTTTAAGGTAAGAGATAGGGGTCAAGTTTCATTTTTTCTGCATATGAATATCCAGTTTTCCCAGCACCATTTATTGAAGGGATTGTCTTTTCACCAGTATATGTTCTTGGCACCTTTGTCAAAAATGAGTGCACTGTGGGTATGTGGCTTCATTTCTGGGTTATCTGTTCTGCTTTATTGGTCTGTATATGTGTTTATATGCCAATACCATGCTGATTTTGTTATTATGGCTCTATAGTGTAATTTGAAGTCAGGTGATGTGATTTTTTTACTTTTGTTCTTTTGCTCAGGGTAACATTGGCTATTCTGGGTCCTCTGTGGTTTCATATACATTTTAGAATTTTTTTCTATTTCTTTAAAGAATGTCATTTGTATTTTGATAGGGATTGCATTGAATCTGTTGATTGCTTTGGATAATATGCACATGTTAACAATATTGATTCTCCCAATCCATGAGTATGGAATAACTTTTCTTTTTTTGTGTCCTCTTCAATTTCTTTCCTCAGTGTTTCATAGTTTTCGTGTAGAAATCTTTCACTTCTTTGGTTAATTGTAGATATTTAATTTTATATGTGACTATTGTACATGAGATTACTTTTTTGAATTTTTTCAGATTGTTCACTATTGGCATATAGAGATGCTACTGATTTTCTTTTGTTAAGTGTCGATTTTTATATCCTGTAACTTTATTAAATTCGTTTATCAATTCTAATAGTTTTTGGTGGAGTCTTTAGGTTTATACAAATATAAGATCATCTGCAAACAAGGATAATTTGACTTCTTTCTTTCCAATTTGGATGTCCTTTACTTCTTTCTCTTGTCTGATTGCTCTAGCTAGGACTTCCAGTACTATGTTGAGTAATAGTAGTAAAAGCAGATATCCTTAAATCTTCAGATCTAAGAGGAAAGACTTTCAGATTTACCCCATTCAGTATGATATGAGCTGTGGGTCTGCCATATATGGCTTTTATGATGTTTTCTGAGGGCTTTTGTATAAAGATATGTTGAATTTTATCAAATGCTTTTTCAGTATCAATTGAAATGATCATATAGTTTTTGTCCTTCATTCTGTTGATATAATGTATCACATTGTTTTGCATATGTTGAACCATCTTTGCTTCCCTGTGATAAATCCCACTTGGTCAGGATGAACAATCTTTTTAATATATTTTAAAATTCTATTTGGTATTATTTTGTTGAGCATTGTTAAATTAGCATTCATCAGATATGTTGGCCTGTATTTGTTTTGTTTTTGTTTTTTGATGTGACTTGGTATATTTTTGGTATTAGGGTAATACTTGTCTAATAGAATTAGTTTAGAAGTATTCTTTTCTCCTACATTTGTTGGAAGAGTTTGATTAGATTTTGTATTAGTTCTTTAAATGCCCGGTAGAATTCAACAGTGAAGACATCAGGTCCTGGACTTTTCTTTACTGGAAAACATTTTATAATAGCCTTGATGTCATTACTTGTCATTGGTCTGTTTGGGTTTTGGACTTCTTCATGGTTCAATCTTAGTAGGATGTAGGGGTCTAGGAATTTATCCATTTCTACTAGACTTTCGAATTTATTGTCATATACTTGCTCACAGTATCCACTAGTGATCCTTTGAATTTGGGTAGTATCAGTTGTAATGTCTCGTTTTTCATCTCTAATTTTATTTACTTGGGTCCTTTACTTTTTTTGTTTGTTAGTCTAGCTAAAGGTTTGATAATTTTATCTTTTCAAAAATCCAACCTTTTGGTTCATTGATTTTTTTTTTGTATTAAGTTCAAATTTATTTATTTCTGGCCTGATCTATATTTTTTTTTTTCTAATTTTGTGTTCAGTTGTTCTTGCTTTTCTAGTTGTTAAGATGCATCATTATTTTATTTATTTATTTTTTTTTATTATACTTTAAGTTCTGGGTGTATGTGCAAAATGTGAAGGTTTGTTACATAGGTATACATGTACCGTCGTGGTTTGCTGCACCCATCAACCGTCTTCTACGTTAGTTATTTCTCCTAATGCTATCCCTACCATAGCCAACCAACCCCATGACAGGCCCAGTGTGTGATGTTCCCCTCCCTGTGTCCATGTGTTCTCATTTTTCAACTCCCACTTGTGAGTGAGAATATGTGGTGTTTGGTTTTCTGTTCTTGTGATAGTTTGCTGAGAACAATGGTTTCCAGTGTTATCCATGCCCCTGCAAAGGACATGAACTCATCCTTTTTTATGGCTGCATAGTATTCCATGGTGAATATGTGCCACATTTTCTTTATCCAGTCTATCACTGATGGACATTTGGGTTGGTTCCAAGTCTTTGCTATTGTTAACAGTGCTGCAGTAAACATACATGTGCAGGTGTCTTTATAGCAGCATGATTTATAATCCTTTGGGTGTATATCCAGTAATGTGATTGCTGGATCAAATGGTATTTCTAGTTCTAGACCCTTGAGGAATTGGCACACTGTCTTCCACAATGGTTGAACTAGTTTACACTCCACCAACATTGTAAAAGTGTTCCTATTTCTCTACATCCTCTCCAGTATCTGTTGTTTCCTGACTTTTTAATGATCGCTATTCTAACTGGTGTGAGATGGTATCTCTTTGTGGTTTTGATTTGCATTTCTCTAATGACCAGTGATGATGAGCATTTTTTCATATGTTTGTTAGCTGCATAAGTGTCTTCTTTTGAGAAGTGTTTGTTCATATCCCTCACCCACTTTTTGATGGGATTTTTTTTTTCTTGTAAATTTGTTTAAGTCCTTTGTAGATTCTGGATATTAGCCCTTTGTCAGATGGATAGATTGCAAATTTTTTCTCCATTCTGTATGTTGCCAGTTCACTCTGATGATAGTTTCTTTTGCTGTGCAGAAGCTCTTTAGTTTAATTAGATCCCATTTGTCAATTTTGGCTTTTGTTGCCATTGCTTTTGGTATTTTAGTCATAAAGTCTTTGCCCATGCCTATGTCCTGAATGGTATCACCTAGGTTTTCTTCTAGGGTTTTTGTGTTTTTAGGTCTTACATTTCAGTCTTTAATCCATCTTGAGCTAATTTTTGTATAAGTTGTAAGGAAGGGATCCAGTTTCAGTTTTCTGCATATGGCTAGCCAGTTTTCCCAACACCATTTATTAAATAGGGAATCCTTTCCCCATTTCTTATTTTTGTCAGGTTTGTCAAAGATCAAATGGTTGTAGATGTGTGGTGTTATTGCTGAGGCTCTGTTTTGCTCCATTGGTCTATATATTTGTTTTTGTACCAGTACCACGCTGTTTTTGTTACTGTAGCCTTGTAGTATAGTTTGAATTCAGGTAGTGTGATGCCCCCAGCTTTGTTCTTTTTGCTTAGGATTGTTTTGGCCATGCAGGCTCTTTTTTGGTTCCATATGAAATTGTAAGCAGGTTTTCCAATTCTGTGAAGAAAATCACTGGTAGCTTGATGGAGATAACATTGAATCTATAAATTACTTTGGGCACTGTGGCCATTTTCATGATATTGATTCTTCCTATCCATGAGTGTGGAATGTTTTTCCATTTATTTGTGTCCTCTCTTATTTTCTTTGGCAGTGGTTTGTAGTTTTTGAAGAGGTCTTTCACATTCCTTGTAAGTTATATTCCTAGGTATTTTATTCTCTTTGTAGCATTTGTGAATAGGAGTTCACTCATGATTTGGCACTCTATTTGTCTGTTATTGGTGTATAGGAATGCTTGTGATTTTTTCACATTACTTTTGTATCCTGAGACTTTGCTGAAGTTGCTTATCAGCTTAAGGAGATTTAGGGCTGAGATGGTGGGGTTTTCTTAATATACAATCATGTCATCTGCAAACAGGCAATTTGACTTTCTCTTTTCCTAATTGAATACATTTTATTTCTTTCTCTTGCCTGATTGCCCTGGAGAGACCTTCCAATACTATGTTGAATAGGAGTGGTGAGAGAGGGCATCCTTGTCTTGTGCCTGTTTTCAAAGGAAATGCTTCCAGTTTTTGCCCATTCAGTATGATATTGGCTGTGGGTTTCGTCATAAATAGCTCTTATTATTTTGAGATACATTCCATCAGTGCCTATCATGATGATGCTGGCCTCATAAAATATATTAGGGAAGATTCCTTCTTTTTCTATTGTTGGGAATAGTTTCAGATGGTATGGTACCAGCTCCTCTTTGTACCTCTGGTAAAATTTGACTGTGAATCCATCTGATCCTAGACTTTTTTTGGTTGGTAGGCTAATAATTGCTGCCTCAATTTGAAAACTTGTTATTGGTTTATTCAGGGATTTGACTTCTTCCTGGTTTACTCTTGGGAGGGTATATGTGTCCAGGAATGTATCCATTTCTTCTAGATTTTCTAGTTGATTTATGTAGAGGTGTTTATAGTATTCTCTGATGATAGTTTTTATTTCTGTGGGATTGGTGGTGATATCCCCTTTATCATCTTTTATCGCATCTATTTGATTTTTCTCTCTTTTTGTCTTTATTAGTCTGGCTAGTGGTCTATCTATTTTGTTGATCTTTTCAAAAATCCAGCTCCTGGATTTATTTATTTTTTTGAGGGGTTTTTTGTCTCTATCTGCTTCAGTTCTGCTCTGATCTTAGTTATTTCTTGCCTTCTGCTAGCTTTTTAATTTGTTTGCTCCTGCTTCTCTAGTTCTTTTAAATATGATGTTAGGGGGTTGATTTTAGATCTTTCCTGCTTTGTCTTGTGGGCATTTAGTGCTGTAAATTTCCTTCTACAAATTGCTTTAAATTTGTCCCAGAGATTCTGGTACATTGTGTCTTTTTTCTCATTGGTTTCAAAGAACATCTTTATTTCTGCCTTAATATTGTTATATACCCAGTAGTCATTCAGGAGCAGGTTGTTCAGTTTCCATATAGTTGTGTGGTTTTGATTGAGTTTTTAAATCCTGAGATCTAATTTGATCGCACTGTGGTCTGAGAGACAGTTTGTTATGATTTCCATTCTTTTGCATTTGCTAAGGAGTGTTTTACTTCCAATTATGTGGTCAATTTTAGAATAAGTGCAATGTGGTGATGAGAATAATGCATATTCTGTTGATTTGGGGTGGAGAGTTCTATAGATGTCTAGTAGTTCCGCTTGGTCCAGAGCTAAGTTCAGGTTCTGGATATCCTTGTTAATTTTCTATCTCATTGATCTGTCTAATATTGACAGTGGGGTGTGAAATCCTTCCACTGTTATTGTGTGGTAGTCTAAGTCTCTTTGTAGATCTCTAAGAACTTGATTTTTGAATCTGAGTGCTCCTGTATTGGGTGCATATATATTTAGGTTAGTTAGCTCTTCTTGTTGCATTGATCCCTTTACCATTATGTAATGGCCTTCTTTTTATCTTTTGATCTTTGTTGGTTTAAAGTCTGTTTTATCAGAGACTAGGATTGCAACCCCTGCTTTTTTTTCTTTCCATCTGCTCGGTAAGTATGCCTCCCTCCCTTTATTTTGAGCCTGTGTGTGTCTTTGCACATGAGATGGATCTCCTGAATACAGTACACTGATGGGTCTTGATTCTTTATCCAATTTGCCAGTCTGTGTCTTTTAATTGGGTCATTTAGCCTGTTTACATTTAAGGTTAATATTGTTATATGCAAATTTGATTCTGCCATTATGATGCTAGCTGGTTATTTTGCCCATTAGCTGATGCAGTTTCCTCATAGCATCCATGGTCTTTACAATTTGATATGTTTTTACAGTGGCTGGTACCAGGTGTTCCTTTCCCTGTTTAATGCTTCCTTTAGGAGCTGTTGTAAGGCAGGCCTGGTAGTGATGAAATAGCTCAACATTTGCTTGTTTGTAAAGGATTTTATTTCTCTTTCACTTCTGAAGCTTAGTTTGGCTGGGTATGAAATTCTGGGTTGAAAATGCTTTTCTTTAGGAATGTTGAATATTGGCCCGTACTCTCTTCTGGCTTGTAGGGTTTCTGCAGAGAGATCCACTGTTAGTCTGATGGGCTTCCCTTTGTGGCTAACCCAACCTTTCTCTCTGGCTGCCCTTAATATTTTTTTCTTCATTTCAACCTTGGTGAATCTGACAATTATGTGTCTTGGGGTTGCTCTTCTTGAGGAGTAACTTTGTGGTGTTCTCTGTGTTTCCTGAATTTGAATGATGGCCTGCCTTGCTAGGTTGGGGAATTTCTCCTGGGCAATATCCTGCAGTGTTTTCCAATTTGGTTCCATTCTCCCTGTCACTTTCAGGTACACCAATCAAACGTAGATTTGATCTTTTCACATAGTCCCATGTTTCTTGGAGGCTTTGTTCGTTTATTTTCACTCCTTTTCTCTAATCTTGTGTTCTCACTTTATTTCATTGAGTTGGTCTTCAATCTCTGATACCCTTTCTTCTGTGTGATTGATTCAGCTATTAATACTTGTGAGTTCTCTTGCTGTGTTTTCCAGCTGCATCAGGTCATGTATGTTTTTCTCTAAACTGGTTATTCTAGTTATCAATTCATCTAACCTTTTTTCAAGGTTTTTGGCTTCCTTGCATTCCATTAGAATATACTCCTTTAGCTCGAAGGAGTTTGTTATTACTTACCTTCTGAAGCCTACTTCTGTCACTTTGTCAAACTCATTCTCCATCCAGTTTTGTTCCCTTGCTGGCAAGGAGTTGTGATCCTTTGGAGGAGAAGGGGCATTCTGGCTTTAGGAATTTGCAGTCTTTTTGCACTGGTTTCTCCCTATCTTCATGGATTTATCTACCTTTGGTGTTCGAAGTCAGTGACCTTCAGATGGGGTCTCTGATGGACATCCTTTTTGTTGATGTTAATACTGCTCCTTTCTGTTATTTGAAGTTTTTTTTCTTTTCTGAAGTAAGCACTTATAGCTATAAATTTCCCACTTATTACTGCTTTCACTATATTCCATAGGTTTTGGTATGTTGTGTTTCCATTATTATTTGTTTCAAAAAATTTTTCAATTTCCTTCTTAATTTCCTCATTCACCCCCTAGTCATTCAGGAGCATATTATTTACTATCTGTGTATTTGTTTAATTTCCAAAATTTGTCTTGTTATTGATTCCTAGTTTCATTCCATTGTGGTCAGAGAAAGTGCTTAATATTATTTCAGTGTTCTAGAATGTTTTAAGACTTGTCTTATGACCTAACATAGGTCTATGAGAATGATGCATATGCTAAGGAGAAGAATGTGTATTCTGCAGCTATTGAATGAAATGTTCTGTAAGTATTTGTTAGGTCCATTTGTTCTGTAGTGCAGATTAAGTCTGATGTTTCTTTGTTGATTTATCTGTCTGGGAGGTTAGTTCGATGCTGAAAGTAGTGCACTGAAGTAGCATAGCTATTATTGTACAGGGGCCTATCACTCTCTTTAGCTCTAATAATTTGCTTTATATATTTGCTTTATATATCTAGGTGCTTCAGTGTTGGGTGCATGTATATTTATAATTGTTACATTTTCTTACCAAATTGACTCCTTTATCATTAATGTAATGATTTCTTTGTCTCTTCTTACAATATTTTTCTTGAAATCTATTTTGTCTAATATAAGTGTAGCTACTCCTGCTCTTTTTGTTTTCCATTGTCATGGAATATCTTTTTCTATCCATTTATTTTCAGTCTATGTGTATCTTTATAGATGAAGTGTGTTTCTTATAGGCAAAAGATCACTGGGTCTTGTTTTTTTACATCCATTCAGCCATTCTATGTCTTATTATTGGAGCAGTTAGTACATTTACATGCAATGTTATTATTGGTAAGTAGGGACTATCTCCTGCCATTTTTAAAATTTGTTTCTGGATGCTTTGTGGTCTTCTTTCTTCTTTCCGTCCTTCCTGTCTTTCTTTTAGTGAAGGTGATTTTCTCTGGTGATATGACTTAATTTCTTGCTTTTTATTTTTTGTGTGTTTGTTTTTTGATTTGAGGTTATCAAGAGGCTTGCAAATATCATCTTATAATCCATTATTTTAAAGTGATGACAAGCTAATTACATAAACATGCAGAAATGTGCAAAAGGAAAACTAATAAAAACTTTACATATTAACTTCATCTTTCTGCTTTTTAACTTTCTCTTCATGTCTTATTTATTTATTTGTTTATTTATTTATTTAATGACAGGGTCTTGCTTTGTCATCCAGGCTGAAGAGCAGCAGCATGATCACAGCTCACTGCAGCCTCAGCCCACAATATCACACCTGGTTAATTTATTATTATTATTGTATTTCTTGAAGAGACAGGATTTCAGTATGTTGCCCAGGCTGGTCTTGAACTCCTGGGCTCAAACATTCTACCCACCTTGGCCTCTCAGAGTGCTGGGATTACAAGCATGAGCCATCACACCTGGCCTCTTTATGTTTTATTTTACTGTCTATGCCTTGAATAGTTGTTGTAGTTATTACATTTGATTGGCTTATCATTAAGTCTTTCTACTTAAGACAAGAATAGTTTACACACCACAATTACAGCGTTATCCTACTCTGTTTTTCTGTGTGCTTACTAATACCAGTGAGTTTTGTACCTTCATATGATGATTTATTCTTGCTCATTGACATCCTTTTGTTTCAGATTCAAAACTTGACTTCAGCATTTCTTGTAGAACAGATCTGGTATTAATGAAAGCCCTCCTCTTTTCTTTGTCTGGGAAAGTCTTTATTTCTACTTCATGTTTGAAGGATATTTTCACTGGATATACTATTCTAGGGTAAAAGGTATTTTTTTCCTTCAGCACTTTAAATATGTCATGCCACTCTCTCCTAGCCTTTAAGGTTTCCACTGAACAGTCATGCTGCCAGATGTATTGGAGCGCCATTGTTTATTTGTCCCCTTTCTCTTGCTGCTTTTAGGATACTTTATCCTTACCTTTGGGAATTTGATTATTAAATATCTTGAGATAATCTTCTTTGGGTTAAATCTGTTTGGTGTTCTACAGCCTTCTTGTAGTTGGATATTGACCTTTTTCTCTAGGTTTGGCAATTTCTGTTATTATCCCTTTGAATAAACTTTCTACCCTATCTTTTTCTCTACCTTCTCTTTAAGGCCAATACCTCTTAGATTTGCCCTTTTGAGGATATTTTCTAGACCTTGTAGGCTTGCTTCATTGTTTTTTTCACCTGTTTTCTTTTGTCTCCTCTGACTGTGTATTTTCAAATAGCCTGTCTTCAAGCTCACTAATCCTTTCTTCTGTTTGATCAGTTCTGCTATTAAGAGTCTCTGATGCATTATTCAGTATGACAATCGCATTTTTAGCTCCAAAATTCCTGCTTGATTATTTCTGATTATTTCAATCTCCTTGTTGAATTTGATAGAATTTGGAATTCCTTCTGTGTTATCTTGAACTTCTTTGAGCTACCTCAAAAAAAAAAAAAAAAAAAAAAAAAGATTTTAAATTCTCTGTCTGATAGGTCATACATCTCTGTTTTTGCAAGTTGGTCCGTGATACCTTATTTAGTTTATTTGCTGGGGCCATGCTTTCCTGGATGGTGTTGATGCTTGTAGATAATTGCTGGTGTCTGAGCATTGAAGAGCTAGGTATTTATTGTAGTCTTCACAGTCTGGGCTTATTTGTTCCTGTCCTTCTTGAGAAGTTTTCCAGGTATTCAAAAAAAACTTGGGCCCCAAGCCCAATAATGCTGTGCTTTTGTATGCTGATAGAGATACCACCATAGTGGTCTTGGATAAGATCTGAAAAATTTCCCCGGATTACAAGGCAGAAATTTTTGTTCTTTCCCTTTACTTTCTCTCAGAGTCTCTCTGTGTTGAGCCACCAGGAACTGGGGGTGTGGTGATACACACATCCCTGTGGCCACCACCACTGGGACTACACTGGGTCAGACGCGAAGCCAGCACAGTACTGTACCTTACCCAAGACTCTCAGCTTCAGGGCAGCAAGTTCCCCCAGACCCCAAGTATGTCCAGGATGCTGTCTGGGAGCCAGGAATTGGAATAAAAAACCTTAGCTGGAACTCAAGCCACAATACAAAGTCCTTCCCACTCTTCCCTCACCTTTCCACAAGCAGAGGGGCCTCACCCTGTGGCCACTGCCACTACTGGTCTGTGGGGGGTTCTGCCAGTCCACCACCAATGTTCACTTAAAGCCCAAGGTCTCTTCCATCAGCTTGTGGTAAATGCTGCCAGGCCTGGGACTCACCCTTCAGGACAGTGCACTCCCCTCTCACCCAGGGAATTTCCAGAAATTCTTTCCAGGCATCTAGGCCTGGACTTAGGGACCACAAGAGCCTGCTTGTTTCTCTACCCCACTGTGGCTGAACTGGTACCTAAGATACAAGACAGTCCCCTTTACTTTTTCCTCTGCTTTTCTGAAACGGGAGTCTTTCACAATAGCTACCACAGCTGGGAGTGTGCTGGGTCACCCCTGAAGCCAGCACATCTTGGTGCCCAAGGCCCATGGTGCACTCCCTAGGTATTACTGCTGGTTATTCAGGGCCCAGGGTCTCTGTAGTCAGCAGGTGATGAATCTTGCCAGCAGTGAGTCCTTCCCTTCAAGGAAGTAGGTTTCCTTTCGGCATAGGGGGTGTCTAGAAATGTCATTTAGGAGCTAGGGACTGAAATGGAAGCCTCATGACTCTGACTGGTTTGCCATCCTACTGTGGCTGACCTGGTATCCAAGATGCAAGACAAAATCCTCTTTACTCTTTGCTCTCCTCTCTTTAAGCAGAAAGAAGGAGTCATTTTCATTGCTGCACGCTGTGCTGCCTGGAGTTGGGGAAAGGATGGCGCAAGCACACCTATGCCAGCTGGTGTTTCTCTAAGTCACATGTCACTTTAGTTCACTGTCCCTAAGCCCAGCCTAGCACTAGGAGTTGCCTAGGAATTGCAGCCCTCTGTTCTATACTGTCTTTCAAGTTTACCTTGCACCCCAGAGCACTTCAACAAATGGTAGTGAGGCTTCCCAAGGAACTAAAGCTCTGACCACTGGGATGCACAATTTTCCTCTGGCTAAGGCTGGTCCAAATGCTCCCTCTATGCATGGGTACTGGTTGAGACCAGCACGACTTTATTCTCCACTGTGACAGGGCAGCAATGAGTTCAATTGATCCTGTTACTGAGCTCTCCCTCTCCAAAGTACACAGATTCTCTCTGTGCCACACAGCAGCTATAGGGGAACGGGGGTGTGGGCCATTCTGGTGATTCAAGACGGTCTCTCTTGCCTTCCTCAATGCCTTTTTCAGTGACGTGAAGTTACAACTAGGCAGTGTGATTACTCACCTGATTTTTGGTTCTTGTGATGGTGCTTTTCTGTGTGCAGATAGTTGGTAAAATTTGATATTCCAGCGCATCTTGCTCTCTCTCTCAGGACATGTACATTTTCTATTAAAAATGAATATCAGTTGAAACTGGTGAACTCCTACAAAATACAAATACTTTTCTATGAATAACAACAATGACCTTTTTATCCCCATTTTCTTCTCCAACTCATCATTTTTGTTTTTTAAGAAACTTTTATTTTAGGTTTGGGGGTACACGTCCCGGTTCATTACCTAGGTAAACTCAGGTAAACTCATGTCCTGGGGGTTTGTTGAAAAGGTTATTTCATCACCCAGGTACTAAGCCTGGTATCTAATAGTTACTTTTTTCTGATCCTCTCCCTCTTCTCACCCTCCACTCTCAAGAAGGCCTCAGTGTCTGTTGTTCCCTTCTTTGTGTCCATGTGTTCTCATCATTTAACTCCCACTTATGAGAGCATGTGGTATTTGGTTTTCTGTTTCTGCATTAGTTTGCTGAGGATGATGGCTTCCAGCTCCATCAGTGTTCCTGCAGAGGACATAATCTTGTTCTTTCTTACGGCTGTGTAGTATTCCATGGAGTATGTGTACCACATTTTCTTATCCAGTCTACCATTGACAGGCATTTAGGTTGATTTCATATATTTGCTAAACAATGACCTTTTAACTTGTAACTGAATGCAGGTCCAACGGATCACTGCTTGCAGAACTAAATAACAAGGAGGAACAGTGGAAGGAAAGTAACTATTTTTGAAAGCTAGCAATGGGGAAATGGTCCAGGCTCCTGTCTTAAATCATGTTAAATTTTGGACAAAAAAACACAAAGGCTTAGAAAGGGGAGCTTGGAATGTGGGGCATGCAGGAGGGGTGAGGAGGTGCTGGTCTATGTGACTTGTTCTAACGACTTATGCCTTATTGTCTCATTTGATGAATGAGCTGATGCCATCCCGGGCACAATCAGGTTAATTAACTGCAGCCTTGAGGTAGTCGCCTGGTGGAAGAGAATTCTGTAGGTGCCAGATTGTTTGAAGTTTCAGCTCCTGGAACTTCTAAGCAAGCATATAATTAGATAAGGGAAACATTCTACAGGGGGTGGGGTGCCTAGTGGGAAGAGGTTATAATTTTATTACTAAGTAAGGAAGGAAAAGGAAGGAAGAAAGAAAAATTTTAAAGTGGAGTACTCGGTTGGTTACTGACTGACAAATCTTGTGCTTAACAAAAAGAAAAAGCATCTACAGACAGGTAACATAAGATTTGACAAGATTGCTGGCAGTCAGAAGTCAATCATTTCATAGAGGAGTGACTAGTAGCAAAACAAACTTAGTGCATTTGTGGTTATTCAAAGCCTGTGACTTCACTATACCTTCTACACATAGTCCTTTATTCTGAGCCTGAATGCATTTGTGTTTTTTGCTTTGCAAGCCATGCCCCGGTGATCTTCCCCCAAAGCCTATCCATGTAGAAACATCCCAAGTGTGTTTGTATTGAAGAAAACCAAAATATTTCTCTCCAAAATATTGAGGATTGTTATGTCAATGACATGGAAAACACAGGAGAACACCCTGCCTCAATATGCCTGATAGTGAGATGGGAACGTTCCCTTGACCCCCTTCATGGGTGGGAACTGGAGTGGCTCATTTCACTCAGCCTGCCACTGGCCACTCCGCACAATAGGGAGTGTGCAAACAAGTGAGTGTGGGAACAAGAGGGAATGAATGCTGGAACTGGCCAGTCACTGCTCTCTGGTGGGAGCAGGCTCTGTGCAGGCCCCACAGCATCCAAGCCCCTGCCCTCTCAGCACTCAGGTTCTTGTCTGGCATCCAGGAAGAATCAGGTCACACAAACGGATTGGAGGGTATATATGCAGAAGATTTTATTGGATGATGGTCCTCAGTGGGATGGGAGTTGGAAAGGGGATGGTGTGCAGGAAGAAGGTGATCTTTCCGTGAAGCCACATGATCTGAAGTTAGCCACGTCTGTCTGTGTTCTCTGATACTCAATGCTGCTTCTCTGCTAGCTGCTCAGCAGCCTGCGGCCCCGATGCTCAGCAACTGGCAACCCCAATCATTTGCATCAGCTGCATGTATCAGCTGCTAGCTGAAGTATTTTTATGGGCACAGGATAGGGGCATGGCAAGCCAAAAAGGCAATCATTTGGGTGGAAACTGGGGTCAGTTGTTTTCAGTTAGGGCCGAAGTTCCAGGCTCGAGGGTAGAGTTTAGCAGGGAGCCCAGCCCTTTTGTAGCAATACCAGAACATAAGCCTTCCTTACTGGAAAATGGCACTTGCTTATTGGCCCAGGGAAGGCATGAGCAGGCATCAGAGGAATCTGGTGATAAGAGAAAAATCTTAGATATATTCAGCAAAGTTTAATTGAGCAAAGAAAAATTTGCAAATTGGGTATCCCCCAAACCAGAATAGGGTCAGAGAGGTTCCAGTGCAGCCACGTGGTGGAAGATTTATGAGCAGAAAAAGAATGTAAGGAAAACAAAAGTAAGGCCAGGGATGGTGGCTTACATGGAGTAGTCCCAGCTACTTGGCAGGCTGAGGTGGGAGGATCACTCAAGCCCAGGAAGTCGAGGCTGCAGTGAGCCGAGTATGTGCCATTGCACTCCAGCCTGAGTGACACAGTAAAACCCTGCCTCAGAAAAACAAAACAACAACAACAACAACAACAACAACAACAAAAAAAAAAAAACCAAAAAGTAAGATATAGAACTCACCAGATTGGTTACAGCTAGATGTTTGCCTTATTTGAAAATGGCTTGAAGAGTTGGCCACCTTTGATGGGACAAAACTTAGTGACTGGCACAATAGTAGGTGACAGTCTGTTTCCTCATCCAGTTAGGTAACAGTTTATTATGTAGGGAGCAATCTTTAGACCAGCCCTCAAATTTGTAAGTATAACTGCCCAGTGGGTTTACCTCGCCCACTGCCTAGACAGCCAATTTATCAAGACAGGAGAACTGCAATAGAGGAAGCATAATTCATATACAGCCGGCTGTACAGGAGACCAGAGTTTTACTATTACTCAAATCAGTCTCCCTGAGCATTCGGGGATCAGTTTTTAAGGATAATTTGGTGGGTGAAGGAAGACTAGTGAGTCGAGAGTGCTGGTTGGTTGGGTCAGAGATGAAATCATGGGAAATTAAAGTTGTCTTCTTGTGCTGAGTCAGTTCCTGGGTGGGGGCCACAGGATCAGGTAAGCCAGTTTATGATCTAGGTGGTGCCAGCTAATGCGTGAAGTGCAGGGTCTGCAAAATATTTCAAGCACTGATCTTCGGCTTTACAATAGTGCTTTTATCCCCAGGAGCAATTTGGGGGTGTGGGGGGTGGGGAGTGGTGCATTCAGAATCTTGTAGCCTCCAGCTTCATAACTCCTAAACCATAATTTCTAATCTTTTGGCTATTTTGTTAGTTCCACAAAGGCAGTCTAGTCCCCAGGCAAGAGGGGGTTTGTTATGGGAAAGGGCTGTTGTCATCTTTGTCTTTGAAAGTGACTTTGCAAAATTGTAACTCAGGAAATGATGACAGTGAAAGAAATCAGACCTAACGACTCTATCTTGCTTCTAACCCTTAAGCTGTCCTTGTTCATTCCTGGGCATAGGCTGAAATAACTGTGGGAAGGAATTCAGTTCATGGTTTGACTCTGCAACAAAATTAGTCCCCAGAAGACCCTGTTCTTACCTGGGGTCCAGTCTGCCTTTGCAGGACTAACAAATTAGCTACAAGGTTAGAAATTACAGTTTAGGGGTCATGCAGCCTCTAGTTCTAACAGTCTGAGCCACCTCAAATTGCTCCTGAGGGTAACATCTTTGTAAAACCTAACATCAGTACTTGAGATATTTTACAGACCCTACACTTGATGGATGAGCCGATACCACCCAGACCAGTAATCTGGCCCAACCAGTTCTGCCATTGTGCCCAGGAACAGAAGACATTAAGAAAACCTAACTTGGACCCTCTATGATTCCATCTCCAACCTGATCAATCAGCACTCCTTACTTCTCAAGCCCCTGCCCACCAAATTATCTTTAAAAACTCTGATCCCCGAATGCTCGGGAAGACTGATTTGAGTAATAAACTCTGGTCTCCGGCACAGTCAGCGCTGCATGAAGTACTCTTTCTTTATTGCAATTCTCCTGTCTTGATAAATCAATTCTGTCTAGGCAGCAGGCAAGGTGAGCCCATTGGGAGGTTACATTTTAAACTGTAAACTAAGTTTCTCCCATAGTTCAGCCTACACCCAGGAATGAACAAGGACAGCTTGGAAGTTAGAAGTAAGATAGAGCTGGTAGGTCAGATCTCTTTAACTGTCTCAGTTACAGTTTTGCAATGGCAGTTTCATAAAGAGGCAGCTTTAGGCTCAACTTTTTAACACTGGGACAGATTTTACTACCTTCCCACATTTTCCCACTTTTTACAAGACTGGAACTGCATTCTCTTTGTTTTGTTTTCAGGATTTGTGGCTCTTTGTTAAAATACTATTTAAACAAGCCCCTTAAACCTTGAGAGATACTTTTGAACTGAGACCTCTCCCATGTCATGTGCACAGCACACATCAGTCAACCTCTGCTGGTTTTTCTTTTTTGAATCTGAATTTTCAAGAGAGTGTCTCAACTAAAAATTTATGAGGGCTGAGCGCCGGGCGCAGTGGCTCACGCCTGTAATCCCAGCACTTTGGGAGGCCAAGATGGGCGGATCACAAGGTCAGGAGATCGAGACCATCCTGGCTAACATGGTGAAACCCTGTCTCTACTAAAAATACAAAAAATTATCCGGGCGTGGTGGCGGGTGCCTGTAGTCCCAGCTACTCAGGAGGCTGAGGCAGGAGAATGGCGTGAATCCGGGAGGTGGAGCTTACAGTGAGCCGAGATTGCGCCACTGCACTCCAGCCTGGGCGACAGAGCGAGACTCCATCTCAAAAAAAAAAAAAAAAATTTATGAGGGTTGAAAAAGAAATTATATTTTCTCCCCTTCAGTATGAAGTTTCCTGCCTGGCATTTAAAATTCTGCTTAGAGCTCATTAGAGTTTTTCTACTTAACAGAAATTAATGGTGTAGTATAATATGAAATATATTTGGTCTTTGTCTGAGGTTCCTGTCACAAAGTACCTAAAACCCTTAGAATTTCCTGAGTGATAGGAATGTCTTTTGTTATTCAGAATGAGCTTTCAGATCATCCTGGAGTTGATGCTAATGACGTGACTTAGAAAGACAGTGACTGAAGGATTAGAGGCTTGAAACTTTCAGCACCACTCAGTGGAGGTTGGTCAGCACTGAAAAACAAGCTCTATAAAAACTCTTCAACAAGATTTGGCATGCCTTTAGGTTGCTGAGCACGTGGAGGTGCTGGGAGGATGGCACAGAAAGAGGGCAGGGAAGCGCTGTGCCCTCCCCCCATACCTTGACTTATTCATCTGTATCCTTTATAATAAACTGGTGATTATAAGTAAAGTGTTTCCAAGTTCTGGGAGCCACCCTAGCACATTATTAAAGTCAGGGGGCAGAAGGGGGTCATGGGAACCCCAACTTATAGCAGGTTAGTTAGAAGCACATGTTACAACCTGGAACTATCTCTAGGTAGACAGTATCAGAATCAAATTGAATTGAAATAAATTATAGGACACAACTAGTTGATGTCCACAAAGAATTACTTGGTGTGGGGAGAAAACCCCTGACACATCTGACCAAAGAAGTGTTCTGTGTTGAATGTGAGTAGGAAGAAGAAACTTGTTTTCCCTCAAAAATGGACTATTAATTCTGATAG
Source organism: Rhinopithecus roxellana (assembly GCF_007565055.1). NCBI lineage: Eukaryota > Metazoa > Chordata > Mammalia > Primates > Cercopithecidae > Rhinopithecus > Rhinopithecus roxellana. The sequence continues at coordinate 119,728,572 of NC_044563.1, read as the reverse complement.
CGGCAGGAGACAGACAAATCCTAGGCAGACAGGGTAGGTCCGCAGTGAAACCTGACCTTCAAGCCAAACACAGTTTAAAGCCTGAAAACCAAGCCACAAGTCTCGGATAAATCCACAGACCAGGTTGAGAAGTTCTCTTCCCGTTTGGCATGCTTTCCTCTGATTGATCCCCACCCTTCACCTATTTTACATAGACCTACCCTTTCCTAATTGGTTTTTAACACTGTTGTGCCCATCTTTCAGTGGTGCCTTTTTTTTTTTTTTTTTTTAGCCTTTTTTGCATACTCACAAACCAATCAGCATGCACTCCCCCATTCTGAGCCCATAAAAGCCCCAAACTCAGCCACACTTTGGGACTGCTCACCTTTGGAAGGAGGAGGATAGCCGACTTCAGGTAGGGAACTGCCAAACTTGAGTCCTCCTTTCTACTGAGAGTTGTTTCATCACTCAAAATTATTTGCCTTGCTCACCCACCGGCTCCCAGGTAACCTCATTCTTCTTAGAAATGGGACAAGAACTCGAGACCCATAGAATGGTGAGTGTGAACAGAGCTGTAACCCTGTAGCACTTCCCTCCTACTTGCCAAGCAATGGGAGAGGGAGCTGCTGGGCGCCACATGCCCCCATTCATCAGGCTGCAGACAGTGGGACTGAAAGAGCTGTTAACACACTTAACACCCCCTTTGGGGCTTCAGAGTTGCTGGTGTCTCCACGTTTTTTGATAGCCACCGTGTTCCCCTCATCCAGATGTTAGTACCCAAAGCAGAAGCAGGTCATGGCACACCCAACCCAGCTGGAGGCTGAGTGCAAGTCCCACGGTGAGAGCAGGATCTGGGATGGAGTGCAAGCCAAGTGCATCCTGCCAGGTTGAGTGGGTGGGATACCTCCAGTGGCAACCCCAGAGCCAAGCAAGGCCTGGGCAAGGGCGTTGCCAGTTGTGGAGGTCTCCAGCTAATGAAGCAGCACTAAATAATCCTATATCAATTCTTTCATTTCCTTGGACTGTGTAACTTTTACAGATAACAATGACATGCAATTGAATTTTAGATTTACATGTGGCTTTATCTGACTTAAGGTTACTTTTTAGAATCATTCTAAAACTTTAAATCTGTAAGAAAAAAATATATATTGTAATGAAATTTGTTGGGAAAACACAAGCCATAGAGGAAAGGCTTGCATATTCTACATTTGAGTTTAAAGCTTTTCTTCATCAGAAGACAACATAAAAAAAGACAAGCCCCAAACTGGGAATGTGTATTTTATAAAACATATAATTGACAGTGCACTACTCTACAAATATATAAGGATGTTTAATTCCTAAAAATCAGAAAAGATAACAGAAAAATAAGGCAAAAGGTAATAGCGTTTCATGGACAAAAATTAAAACCACCTTTGCAAAAATTATGACAGTGAAAAAATTATGACAGTGAAAGAGATCTGATCTAATCAACCCCCATCTTGCCTTTAACCTCCAAACTTTCTTTAATCATTACTGGGCTTAGGCCAAGCTAACTTTAAGATACGTTTAGTTTATAGTTTAAGTAATAGCCCTTGTCCAAAACTAAACTGCCTTTGTAAAGCGAATGAAAGATGACAAGTTTAGAGAGAGGAGGAGCTTGAATTCTGCTAAGGTGTAGACGTAAATAATCACTAGTCATTATTTTGGAGGTCACAAGATACGCATCTTCCCCAATTACTCCTACAGATGACATCATTACTGTGGGACCTAAGATTGGCCTTTTGAGATGTCTTTTCAGGATTTTACATTTCTAGTGAACAGTGGTTCCATCTGGACCCCCAAATCAGTCCTGTGGCCCCACCCAGAAGTGGATTCCCTGGCCTATCAAACTATCCTTGAAAAACCCTAGCCTTTGAATTTTGGGGGAGACTAATTTGATTAATAATACCATCTTCCCTGTGGCATGTCCAGCCTCCTGTCAATTACCTCTTTCTTTGTTGCAAGGCCATGGTCACAGTGAATTGGTTTCATCTGTGCAGCAGACAGGAAGAGCCCACTGGGGGGTTACAAAGTCACAAGTGGACAATAAACATTACAAATTGCTTATCTTTAATTGAGAAAATGCAAATTAAATGTGATGCCATTTTATACCCCAGATTTGCAGAAATATAAGTATTCATGAGGATGCAGAATGACAAGAACTCATATAAACTGTTGGTGGGACTATGAATTGGTTCAAACTCAAATCTTGTTATGATTACAGTGCTTACTAATGCTAGGTACTCTTTCAAGTACTTTATATATGTTAACTCTTTAACCACATGGAAAATTTTTATTGTAATATAATTAAGTTGACAGTTTTCCTACAGGAGATTCTGCAATTTCACTACTAGGGATATACCCTAGAGCAGTGGTCCCCAAACTTTTTGACACCAGGAACCAGCTTCGAGGAAGACAATTTTTCCATGGATCGGGGGTCAGGGGTGGGGATGGAATGGTGGTTTTGAGATGAAACTGTTCCACCTCAGATCATCAGGAATTAGATTCTCATAAGGAGCACACAACCTAGACCCCTCACAGGTGCAGTTCACAGTAGGGTTCATGCTCCTATGAGAACGTAATGTTGCAGCTGATCCCACAGGAGGCAGAGCTCAGGTGGTAATGCTCACTAACCTGCTGCTCACCTCTTGCTGTGTAGCCCGACTCCTAACAGACCTGTATGGGTCCATGGTCCGCGAGTTGGGGACCCCTGCAGGAAGTCTTATAAATGCATGTCAGGAGACTTACTTACAGCAGCATAGTTTATAGTAGTAAGAAACTAGAACAATTCAAGTATTCATCAAGAGAAAACTGGATAAATTGTGGTCAATTCATATGTTCATACTGAAAAAAAGAAGGGTCATAAAATATGTACAGCAAGACATAATTTACATAAAAATAAAAACCATACAATCATGATGGTGATACCAGTGGGCTAGAGGAGGTCCCCAAATGCTGGTAGGACCTCAACCCTGGCTGGTGTCCAGGATCTTGACACTGTCTCAAGAAGGAATTTAAGGGCTAGTCAGAAAATGGTGAAAATATGGAGATTTATTGCCAAGTTAAAGTATACACTCAAGAAAGGGGATTGTGGGTGTGCTCAGGAGAGTGAGTCATGCACAATGGGGTTTGAGGTTTCTGTCTACAGGTTTCTTTAACCAAGGAGTGGAATTTTCATGAAGATTTCTGGAAGAAGGTAAAGATTTCTCAGAACTGTGGTGTCACACATTTTTACAGCAAGTATGAGTGTTCCTGAAACTGTCATGGTGCTGATGGGTGTGTGGATGAGTATGAATTAGTGTATAATGATGCCCTAGGTGAAACCTAGGTCAAATCCGGTGCCGTGTTGGGCCCAGTTGGTCTTAGCCAGCTTGGCCCACATCCTGTTTTTCAGGGTCTTATTAGTTCCTAGCTTATGCAGCTACTTCAACAGTTTCCTTTTTGCTAGTCATGTGAAACTGTGGCCTACAATATTCTAGGCACAAACACCCTGTATTATTCCTGTCTCAATGGGGCCAGTCTAAGATTAAAAGCAAATATTTGTCAAGTAGAAGAATATGGTCTAGGGATTCATTCATGTTCAGAAAAACTAGGAAGAACTCTCCCCCAGATGTATTAGGGTTCTCTAGAGAAACAGAACCAATAGGATGTATATATAGCGAGGGAGAGATACGAGAGGATTATTATGGGAATTGACTCATGACATTATGGACCCCAATAAGTCCTACAATATACCATCTGCAAGTTGGAGAACCAGGAAAGCCAGTGGTATAATTCAGTCCAAGGTCAAAAACTAGGGGAAGAGGAAGAACAGACTAGTTTAAGTGCTGGAGTTTGAAGTCCTGAGAACCAAGGAAGCTCCAGTGTTCAAGGGCAGGAAAAGATGAATGGCCCAGCTCCGGAAAAGAAAGAAAATGCACCCTCCCGCTGCTTTCCTGTACTGCTTGCGCCCTTAACAAATTAAATGAGGCCCACTCATGCTGGTAGAGGCAGATCTTTATTTAGTTTACTGATTCAAATGTTAATCTCGCCGGGCGCGGTGGCTCACGCCTGTAATCCCAGCACTTTGGGAGGCCGAGGCGGGTGGATCACAAGGTCAGGAGATCGAGACCATCCTGGCTAAAACGGTGAAACCCCGTCTCTGCTAAAAATACAAAAAATTAGCCGGGCGCGTTGGCAGGCGCCTGTAGTCCCAGCTACTCGGGAGGCTGAGACAGGAGAATGGCGTGAACCGGCGAGGCGGAGCTTGCAGTGAGCCGAGATTACACCACTGCACTCCAGCCTGGGTGATGAGCAAGACTCCATCTCAAAAAAAAAACAAAAAAACAAAAAAAAAAAAAAACAAATGTTAATCTCTTCCAGACGTACCCTCAGAGACAAACCCAGAAATGATGTTTTACCAGCTATCTGGGTATCCATTAGCCCAGTTGAGCTGACACATAAAAATAATCATCAAACCATGGGAATTAAGCAAACCAAATTCAGGGTAATGGTTGCCTCTGGGTGGAGAATGGGAAATGAGATACTGAAAATACATCAGGCAGTTTAAATGGTATTTGTTGGTAAAGCTCTCTTTCTTCAGCAGCATGCGAGGTACAAGTGTTCATTCTATTATTCTTTATAGCATATATATCCACTACACATATCTGTCTGTCTGACATGTTTTACAGTGTTCTTTATAAGTAATGCAGTGAAGAATGAGGGTATCTGAGAGCCCTCAAGGCCCCTGGAAGAGTCCTGTGTATGCAGAGAGCACTGAGTGTGTGCAGTAAAGGAAGCTAAGTTGACAGTTCTGAGAGCTAAGTTCACAGTTCAAAGCATTTCTCCCCCATATTCTCTTCCTCATTTTTATAGAGGTGACTCTTCAATGGAAATACGTAGTGTAACAAGTATTTTGACTAGCAATGTCAATTCATTTTATCTTCTTGCTGGAAGCACTGCTGTAGTAAATATTTGTCAAGATGAAGAATTGATCAACTTGTGGTTCTGGAATAATCCTGCTCATTCCTTTTAGCATACTGACTTCCAAAATGATATATGTTAGAGAATTCCATTTTGCTGGTTTTGCTCTTTCTTGGGGGTGGGGGCTGAAAGAGAGTTTTCTTTCTTGCTGCTTTGCCAATTTATTAGCTACATAATCCGTCTGAGTTTTCTCATCAATGGAATAGACATAACGAGGTGAGTGGTGATAAACATGTATGTATCTAACTATTAATTGCTTGCAGCAATGCCAATGTCAGCATGCAGTCAGAACTATATTATTATTATTGGTCATATACAGAGTATTGATTTTGAACAAAATTCTACAAATGGCAGCTATTTGAATAAACTGTAGTTCATCTTATGAAAACAAAGTGGATCTTTAACACTAGAAACATAATCATAAACTAGATAATGTAAGACTTGAAACATGATAACTTAAAAATTATCAACTTAAATTTTTATTTCTAAATAGTATTTTATACAAAATTGTGATTTATAATTTTTTTAAATCTTAGCTTTTAAATTTATGTCAGTCCCATGATGAATATATAAAAATACCTTAAATTTCATGTGCTCTTCAAATTGCAGTTGGAAACGGGAATTATAATCCACATTTTATAGATAAACAAAACAAAATGCAGAAGGAACAGCAAAAGTGATGGGCCTAGCCTAAGACTGGTAGGCTGCTGGCCTAACTCCAAGTCTAGGGTTCTTGCCTCAATGTAAGAGCTGACTCACCAGTTTCCTCATTATTATAGATATTAAACTTTGAAACTGCAAACATTTCTGATTGCAGCTATATGCCAAGTTAGAAATGCCATGTTTGCTTTTGGTCTAAGATAATTGTATCAAATGTCTCTTATGTATAAATGCCAATAAACCCTTACTTGAAGTTACAAAGAGCTGAGGTATATCAACATCTTCAATAGCAATTCAAGCTACAAATACATGGAAAAGTTTGCAAATAAAGAAACTCTGAAGGGAATTGTCTTGAAATATGAAAAGCTAACTTTGATGGACTCTTTTTAAGCTTACATTTACTTTGATTTTTAAAAACTAGTGTTTTGTTTGGGTTATAAAAGCAATACATCCTCATTACAGCATTTGAAAAATGTAAAAATTTACCCAAAATAAGAAATGACGTATCATCTCTCTACTCAGAAATAATGAATTTAGTATTTTAAAGTACCACTTTCTAATTTGAGATACATACTACATACATATATTCACAAATATAATATTGTATTATATAGTACAAAATATTTTCTTTTTTTCTAACATTTCGTTATAAACATTTTCTTTTTAAAGTATCTATTTTTTTTTTTTTTTTTTTTTGAGATGGAGTCTCGCTCTGTTGTTCAGTGGCACAATCTCGGCTCACTGCAAGTTCCACCTCCTGGGTTCACTCCATTCTCCTGCTTTGGCCTCCTGAGTAGCTGGGACTACAGGCGCCTGCCACCACGCCCAGCTAATTTTTTGTATTTTTAGTAGAGATGGGGTTTCACCATGTTAACCAGGATGGTCTCGATCTCCTGACCTCGTGATCCACCCGCCTAGGCCTCCCAAAGTACTGGGATTACAGGTGTGAGCTGCCATGCCCGGCCTAAATTATCATATTAAGACCAAATAGAATTTCAGAGATGCTTATCCCAGAAACACAAATATAGCAAAACAACCACAGACAGTGAGTTGGAGCTGACCTGAGTGCCTTCCAGTGCTGAGGTGGTGTCACTGATCACTTCAGCTGAAATTAAGAACAAATTTCATACCATCTATTTGAATTGCATGGCTTAGTTACAGGGAAAGCTGCTCACAAGGGGCACATAAATAACGAAACAGTTATCATTTTGCAAACCTCTACCAAGTAACCAAGGGTAGCATCATTTTGGAGAGATCTCTGAAATTGTCTAAGGGATAAATGACCTTCTGGTGGTACTTTAAACACTTGGAGCTCTCTTACGACCATCCAGAAGGTGCAAGTGTTTTGGGAGGGAGGCAGGTTAATGACTGGTTTCAATGTAAAAAGTACCATCCCAAAGGTGCACACGGTGTCTCGGAGAGACCATTTTGTTTACAATTATTGCTTCTCTTGCCAAGTGGGACTTGTATTAGTCAGAGAGCACAGGTTGAAAGTGTATCCAACTTAGGGTTCCTAGTTCAGCTGGAGTATTTGGGTCTCGTCTCTGGTTTTGGAGGGACTGTCTGAGGGCAGTAGATCTTGTCTGTCCACACCACCAGCCAGCTGGCATTTATCCACCCCATCTACGGTTGAAAAATCTCTCTTGTATAAATGAAATTCAGAGGTAAATAGTCCAGGGGTGGTATCTGTGTTTGACAAAGTCCTCAGAGACTGAGGTCGAAGATGGCAGTGTTGCAGGCAGCAGAGGAGAGGAGATGAAGATGAAAGAAAATGGTATATGGGCCACATCCTATAAAGAATGACCCTGGAAGCTGCCATAGGATATTTGTGCTCACATTCTTTGGCAGAAGCGAGTCACATGGCCACACTTGAATGTAAGGGAGATAAGGAATTTCAGTTTTTATTCTGAGTATGCATTAGTTCAGTTAAACACTCTAAGTTTTCTTACTACAGTAGTAGGGGAGAATGGGCACTGGGAGACAAGCAGCAGTAACTAACATAGAAAGAGTTGTGCTTTACATGCAGGGAAGCATCTTTAAAATTAAAAACCTGTGAGCAGCCACCCCATTGTTAAGCATTTCGCCACTGCTAGTAGAATCAGTTACGTTCAAATAAATTCCTATTTTAATAATGATTAATTTCAAATAGAAACGAAGCTAACTTCAAAAAGTCAGGTGTCACTGACTTTAATAATCAAATTTTGTATTTAGGTTATAATTTGATTCCATTATTTTTTTCTATGTGGTTTAAGTTGGTACGTTCATTGCTTTGTAATTTTCCCACAAAACTTAAACATGGTTTTATTCTTTATTCCTACTTTGCTAAACAATAAGTAATAGACTTTTGAAAACAGGGAGAAATTGAAGACCATCTTTCTATCTATTGTGTTGAATCTTAACCCATTCCACCTTCTTGTCTCTGCTTTCACCTTATTAGGTTTCTATTGCCTTAATCCCTTCTGAAACAGTGTTCAGGAACTAAAAAAGGGGAAGGAAAATTTAGGCACAGCATAATCAGAATTTATAATGGTTATGCATAATATTTTGGTTGTTATTTGTTTTTCCCTTTATTTTTGAAAAAAAAAAAAAAAAAGCTGATAGCCATGTTTACATACATGGAAAATATCACTGTAGGTAAAGACAGTTGTTCTCAAGAAGCTTACTTTTTCTCCCCGCTCAGATTGGGTTTATTTTTCCTGTCCTTCCATCGATAACTTAACTGTTGGAATACATTTATTTTTCAGTGTGAAATTCGCAGTGTTAGTATATGGTAGCAGATGTACTGAGGTGGATTGGTTTGAGCTTTTGGACCCTGGGAGGTATACGTCTACTTCTGATAGATTCCCTGATTGTCCAGCATGAAATCCAACTCTTCCATGAAACTTTCTCTGATAATTGATTTTTCTCCTAGTTAAAATGTTAAGTTTACAAGGCATGACTTGTGAGTATTTAGGAAGGCAGGACTGTAAAGTAAAAATAAAACAGAAACCCAGCCAATCTCTAAGATCCTTTCCATTTCCAAAGAATTTTTTTTTTTTTTTTTTTTTTGAGACAGAGTCTTGCTCTATTGCCCAGGTTGGAGTGCAGTGGCGTGATCTTGGCTCACTGCACCCTCCGCCTCCCAGATTCAAGCAGTTCTCCTGCCTCAGCCTCCCGAGTAGCTGGGACTACAGGCACGTGCCACCACACCTGACTTTTTTGTATTTTTAGTAGAGATTGGGCTTCACCGTGTTAGCCAGGATGGTCTCAATCTCCTGACCTTGTGATCCGCCCGCCCGCCTTGGCCTCCCAAAGTGCTGGGATTACAGGCATGAACCACCATGCCCAGTCCCCAAAGATTTTTTGATTGAAGGACTATATAACCAAAGGATTTGTTTTCTTCAAAGTGATCACATGGGGAGGCACAGTCCAATGATGTCAACCTTGCTGAGATGTTTGAAATTTCTTTTTCAAGTTTCTGTGAGAACCTTTGAAGAAAGCCTTCTCTAACTATCCTCAATGATGAAAATGTACTCATTCTTTAAGGATGGGTTTGATTCTGGGAGCAATCTAAAATTACTTGGAGACAAATCTGATGATTAAGTTGTCTGGAAACAATTTTTAGTCACTGATTCAATAAATGTGTGTTGAGCTCCAATAAAAGCAAGTGCCATAAACAAAAACATGAAACATATACTTCCTGCTCTTAAGATGCTTAGTGTGCAAGAGGGTCAAAATTGAGGTGAAATGACTGATTTTCTTGAATTAAATATTCTTCGTATTGTAGTACTTTGTTTTCTATTTTTTTGTGTCTCCCAAAGGCCCAATGCAGTCTCGCACTTTGTGTGCTCTGTAGCCACCTTCCTGGCAGGGCTCCTTTGTGCTCACAGCTTCCTAAGATAGGCGGGAAATGATAACTCATCCAGACTTTGACATAATGGAAGTAAATACATAGAAATAACATGGAAGAAGATGCCCCAAGTAACTGGAGTGAATTTTGTTTTCTTTAGTCTCCATATCTCTTTCAGAAATTATAGCAGAAGTTCTCAGAATAAAAAATAAAACCCCCAAATAATTATTGGTTAGGGATACTTAACACAAGGAGTAAAATTTCAACTTCTTCCCTTTAACATTTTTATTTTGATATATACACGTGTGAGCTTGCCAAAAGCAAAAGCTGCACAAAGGGCTGATGGGAAGAAGTATGTGAATGCTAATATTTTTTTCTCCTTGAACGTATTTTGTTCCATTTGTCTTTGCCCATTCAATTCTGCCTTTTTCTTGTCATTCTGTGCTGTCTAGGACCTCCAAACAATGTAGAAGTGATGAGCTTTGTCTTGTTCATTTTAAAGTGAATGCCCTGTTTCCTCATTAAAAATGATCTTTGCTATAGGTTTTTCATAGATATCCATTATTTGTGAAAGTCCCTTCAATTCCTGGCTAGTCAAGATTTTTATTTTGAAAATTATCATACTAAATTTACCAAATACATGGCTATGACGTATTTTGTTTGGGGCCGTTCCAACATCTGTGGTGTCTGAGGACTGAAAACTGTCGTTTGTTGCTTCTAACGGATTGAGAACCTCAATTACTGTGTCCTTCTGAAGCTTTAGAAAGGCTCCTTGCAGCTCACATTAAAAAAAATTCCCCTTATTTTCGGTTATATATTAAAAACATGTACTGTGTAGGTAACAAATACAGGTTAGTGGGTATCTCTTTGGAGGAAGAAGTGAAAGTTCTGCTGAAGGGAATGTGAAGGACTCTGATTTTGAAACAATTTTTAAAATTTGACACTTAAAAAAAAATCTAAAGCAAACACCATAACATCTAATATTTGTTCACTTTGAGGAAGGCAACACATTTATTTATTCTTTGTAAAATATTTTCAAAGTAAGTTTTTTTAAAAAGAAAAAGAAACAAGCCTACTGTTGCTAATCATTTTTTATTAGTTACTCCTTCCCCTGCAATCCCTCAGCCCTTTGCTACTGTGCCACATAACTCTTATTTCATTGTGCTATGAGTTTTCTCTATATGGGCATTTTTAATATATTGTTTCCCAAATTTAACCAAAAAAGCTGGTATAGCAATATTAATATCAGATATAAAAATTTACAGTGTGGAGACTGTTTTTACATGTTTCACTGTCTGATCAGCTTTTACATCTCTCAAGAGCAGAGACTATATTATCTATCTTTATATTTCTGGAATCTGGCCAATAGCTGGCTTATGTTATTTTGCTGGATATTAATGCAAAAATTCATAAGCATGAGGTTTGGCATCATATCAATTAAAGACCTATGCTTCTTTATTAAGTAATTTTATGTCATTGTACTGAATGCATTTCTATAATGAGTTAAAATTTTTCACTGCATGGGGATGTGGTAGAAAGAGCTAGGTACCGCTCTCCATGCTCTTCTGTTTTTGAGCACCCAGCTGACTACATTTCCCAGACACGCTACACATTATGTATACCCATGTAATTAGGTTCTCTCTAATGGAATGTAAACATAATGATGTGTGACATTTCCAGACATGGCCCACGAAAATGTTCCATGTGTATTCGTCCATGCTTTTCCCTTTCTAGCTGATTGTTATGTTGATATCAAGCCCTGAAAAACACCCTTAAAAGAATATATCTAAATATATTCTTTAAAAATATATCTAGATATATTCTTTTAAAAATATATTTATATATTTTAATTTATATATTTAATATATAATTAATATATATTTATTAAATATATATTAAATATAAAATATATTTATTATATATTTAAATATATTCTTTTAAAAATATGTTTTTCAGGGCTTGATGTTGACATTACCATCACTAGAAAGGGAAAAGCATGGACGAATGCACATGGAATAAATACATATTTTTAAATATATGCCTTTAAAATATATATTTACATATATTCTTTTAAAAGTATGTTTTGCATTTTTAGTTGCTCCTCTAAGTATATAACTATGACTCGTTTTAAACAACTATCAAAAATATAAGCCTCAGCTCTTAGAATTTGTTTGCTGCAAGGATAGAGCTGCAAATAACTTCACAGGATACTAAAATGTCTATCACTCAACTGAACAGTAGTTTCAGTTCCTTAGATTTCAGGGAATCTTGCAGAGCTAAAGTAATAGCTCCTATAAAAAATACAGGCCAGGTGTCGTGGCTCACACTTGTAATCCTAGCACTTTGGGAGGCTAAGGCAGGTGGATTGCTTGAGTGCAGGAGTTTGAGACCAGCCTGGGAAACGTGGCAAAACCCCATCTCTACAAAAAATAAAGGAATTAGCTGGGCATGGTAGTGCATCCTGTAGTCCCAGTTACTCAGGAGGCTGAGACAGGAGGATAGATTGAGTCTATGAGGTTGAGGCTGCAGTGAGCCGTGATCGCCCCACGGCACTCTATCCTGGACAACAGAGTGAGACTCTGTCTCAAAAAGCAATAACAAAACACAAAACAGCTGAATGTTTAATAACCAGAATTTGTCCTCCATTATTATGTCACCTGAATTATTCCTATTTGAATTACCTTAAGATATTAGTTGTAAGTGTATAGTTACAATGACAATTATATATTTGTACATTATAATTAGTATAGTATAATTATATTCATATTGATACTTTTATACATTCATAACTTTATAATACATTCTTCAGTATGTAAAAAGTCATGGGAAGACTGAAAAAATTATGAACGCTCTTACATTTTATTAAATAATTATGACACAAATGACAGCCAAAATATTTATTATGGATTACTTTAATATACCACTTAAAATCTCTGACCTAAAACAAATTTTTGAGCCACTGGAAAAGTGAAGTTCCTCACAGAAATATTTAATGTTATCAAAAAGAATACTCTGTTTTAACAATAACTCCATTAATTACTTTAAAAGATGCACAGTGCTGCTTTTACACATTAAAATTTCAATGAGATCAACACTGTAAGGTAACTATATATGTTAATATTTTGAACTAACATTTCAAATGTAGACTGACCACATGTTTGATTTAAAGCTTAAAGAATCAGTGTTCCCTTTTGTGAAGATGGCTTTTGTTGTCATTAGATTCTACTGATTTTTTAGGAATAGAGCTGCTCCACACTGAATCCACTGGTCTTGGTTGCCGCCACATGGAACATCAATATTGGTAACCACACGATCCCTTTCAGCACTTGTGTAAACAGGCAAAGAGATGCACTCATCCAGGGAATATGGACCACATGCATCCTATTTAAAAAATAACTTGTTTTAAAATACAGCAATACACTATTTGGAAACAGATTATTAGATAACCAAGGAAACAAACATATCAATATTATGAAATGTTTCAAATAAAGATTAATATGATAAGCCCCTATCATCCCCCTGCAACAAAATGAAACACATGGCCTATCGTGCTTTATTTACAACCTCTCCCTAGCCCAATATTGGAGTATTTTGAATAGCACCTTACAATTACAAAATTTCACCTATAAATATTTACATATATATCTCTATAAATATAACCATGTATTATCACGCAGTAGAAAATAACCAATAATTCCTTAATATCATCACACATCCGTTATCTCATTATCTCCTGTTCAAAGAGTTTTTCTGTTAGAAGCATAATTTAAATAAAAACTATGCTTTGCAGTTTGTTGAAAAGTCTCGGCCGGGCGCGGTGGCTCAAGCCTGTAATCCCAGCACTTTGGGAGGCCGAGATGGGCGGATCACGAGGTCAGGAGATCGAGACCATCCTGGCTAACACGGTGAAACCCCGTCTCTACTAAAAAATACAAAAAACTAGCCGGGCGAGGTGGCGGGCGCCTGTAGTCCCAGCTACTCGGGAGGCTGAGGCAGGAGAATGGCGTAAACCCGGGAGGCGGAGCTTGCAGTGAGCTGAGATCCGGCCACTGCACTCCAGCCCGGGCGACAGAGCGAGACTCCGTCTCAAAAAAAAAAAAAAAAGAAAAGTCTCTTAAGTCTCCTAAATTTGTAAGTTTTCCTCCTCTTTTCCTAGCAATTTGTTTGCAGAAGAAACTATACCAAATAGTTGCCCACATTCTTTTTTGGATTACATTCCCATGGTATCACGTCGGTCTGTCTGTTCCTTGTATTCCTATAAACTGGATCCATAGGTGAGCTCAGACTCAGTGTTTGGAAAATACTGCATAGGTGGTACTAGATGTTTCCATCAAGCAGCATATGTCGGGTTATTTCTCTTTTTTGGCTATTAGAGGCCATTCATAATCATTTTTCATTCAAGATTACACAAGGGGTAATCTATCTTTCCTTCTTCCAAGCAGGAATATATCTATAAAGAGAAACCTCCACTTATCAATTTTTTTTATTACCATGAGGTGCAGTTCATATAGGAAAAACTGGATAAATGCTTATTTCCCTTTATGTGTTTTCAAAACAATGAATGTTTCCTAGCATACTCCAAGGGTGATCAATGACCACCGCTTCTTTTTAAAAAATAGCATTATGAACTGGTGGATTTAAACATATGTGATGTGCTTTAAATGCAATGCAATCGCTATTGCACTGGTGTTCAAACTGTCAGTCTTTGCTCGGGGGGAACTTTTTAAGTTGGCTCCTGGGTTTTGCTACGTCCCCAGTTGTCTCTTCAATAGTTTCATTGCCTTTCTAGTATGACAAGTATTATTATACAAGCTCATCTTTTATATTTCCTGCCTTAGAAATTAGTCATTAATCTGATGATTCCTAGTTTCTTTCAAGAGAAACGGTATTAGAGACCATAATTTGGGTGTTAGGAATAATTGATCTTTTTTTTTTTTTTTTTTTTTTTTTTTGAGAGGGAGTCTTGCTGTCACCCAGGCTGGAGTGCAGTGGCACAATCTCGGCTCACTGCAAGCTCCGCCTCCCGGGTTCCTGCCATTCTCCTGCCTCAGCCTCTCAAGTAGCTGGTACTACAGGCGCCTGCCACCACGTCCGGCTAATTTTTTGTATTTTTAGTAGAGACGGGGTTTCACTGTTAGCCAGGATGGTCTCGATCTCCAGACCTTGTGATCGGCCTGCCTCGGCCTCCCAAAGTGCTGGGATTACAGGCGTGAGGCCACCGCGTCCGACCCATTGATCATTTTAATTCTAGGATGTTTTAGTGACTGGAGCTTAGAAATCATGTATTTTTAAAAGAAAAACATCATGAGTTCATAACTGTATTTCCATTTCAAATTTTGGATTAGCATTTTTACTGAATTTATATGATTTTTATATGGTTTTATTCAATTAATTATTACTTTACAGAGTTGGAATGGAACTTCAGAGGCAAGCTAGACCCATTTTAAAATATTACAAAAGTGACAGATGAGAAGCCCACAGATAATTTACCCATGGTGACCTAGTTAGGAAGTGGCAAAGTTGTCACAGATATTACAGTTGACAAAACACTCTAGTATATGAATGTTAGCAGCTAATGTCTCTTATTCTGTTACTTTTCAAAATAGAACACAATAGCATTTATGGAAATAAATTATTTTCAGACTCTGGAGTACTTGTCTAGGAGCTCCTGACCCTGTAGAGGTTACTCTCCGAACATCAGTTTCCCTATTATAGAAAGACAAATGACACTTGCGCACCTCACAGGATGTGGAAAGAATCAGATGGCATAAGAGCTCCAGATATAAGTATTATTTATCCACAGATCTCTAATTATTTGGACTGCCTTTTCCTTATTCCCTACTAATTCTCAAATTGACTAGAAAAAAAAAATCAGCTTTTTGGCAGCTACTACATCTCTTAAATGGTGTTATGATAGAAATAAAATAATTTTCTTTCATAGAAAATTAAGACATTCTACTTTTAAGCCTAAGTGGGCATTACATGAACTTTATATTATCTTTTCCAATCCTGCTCTTCTCTCTGTCCCTCTCCCCCTGCCACCCACACCCACACCCACACACCAACAACTGTTCTGACTCTTCTAGCCCTTGATATAAATCAGTATGTCCCCTGAAAAATTATTCATTCCTAACATTCTTGAATCTTAACCTGATTTACATATAACAAAACATATTCTCTAGGTAGAATCATTCCCAAAGAGATAAAAATGCCATCTGTCCTATATTTTTCTAATTATCTGTTTGCACTGATGATCTTGTTAGTTATTCAGCCATTCATTTAATAGCATTTTATATGCTAATATTGTGCCTAGAATTGTAAAGGCTAAGCATTTCAGTACATACGCAAATAGAGAAAATAATCCCCTTTGAATTTTTACTTTAGGAAACAAAGTATACACATATCAAACATCTAGAATATAAGTTTTGGGAAAATATATACTTTAGAAGATCAAAATAAAGAAAATGCTACTCTGGGATATGTTAACCTAACAGTGATTCATGGAGAGAGTAAATCCTTAGTTGAACGTCAGAAAAAAAAAAAAAAAAGTGGGATTTGGAATAAAGAGAATTTTCAACTTTTATCAGTCACCAACTAATCTCTTCCCTCTTGTTCAATTCTGCTTAAATGGCAAAGCTTTAGGAATCAAAAACTGTAATTGTCATGACTCCTTAGCCAATCTTAAAAGGTAAAGCCTAGTGCAAGCATTCCTTTACATTCTTTGGCAAAGAGCAGACAAAAATCACATATTTGTTAGACTGAAGTGATCTGAATCTATGATTGCCTATTTTTAATCCTGGGAAAGGTCTTAAATTATCTTTTCCTGACACCTGATACTTGCTTTGTTTGCTCTGTTTTCCATTACTTCTATGATCAAAACTGAAATAGAAACATGGCAATGAAATGTTTTACGATGTTATTCCTTTCTAGTCAGGAGATTTTCTCTATATATTGATGTAAAGAAAATTTCTCTTTAAATTAGGAACTTAATAATGCTGATTATTATCAACTTAAAGTTGATTTTTTGCAATTCACTAACAGTTTACTAGTTTTTGTATATATTTCCAAATTCTTCCAAACCGTTTAGTTGTAGGCTTTGTTTATCTTACAGCCAGGGTACAAATCTTTCTTTCAAAACCTACAGTGTTTTAAAGCAAAGCAATACAGTGGCTTCTTGATATTTTGTCACTACTCAAAATCTCTTAAGTGGTAAATAAAAGTTAAATACACTTGCTCTTAAGTCTCTAATAAATAAATGCTCACAGTAGAAGCAGGGGCAAGTATTTTTGGTATTCTCACTATTATATTAGCACAGTATTTTGTGTATATAGAAGTTCTTTGAATACTCCTTAACTGAATTAAATTATTATGACCCAATTCCCTCTTTAATATGTTTAACATGCAAAACATAAGACATTGTTGGGCTGAAGTATTTGGACGAAACTAAAATTTTATTAATAACTATGAACAAACACCCTGTGTTCAATTAATGCAAGAAAGGAGATATATTAGGAAGACTTCAAATAATTCACATTATTGTTTCTTCCAAACAAAGTTTTGTGCAATTACAATAATTCAAAATCTATAAATTGTGACTGATTAAAAGGGTTGATGTTTTCATAAACCATATCCTTATTAAAACAAACCAGTCCAGTTAGCTCTGTTCAATAATGAGGCTAAAATTTGAAATTTTACATTCATTTGAATCAATTAGCTTTTCATAAATAAAAATTGTTTTGTGTGAATAAACATCTTGTGCAATTTTCCTGCTTTCCTAAAGTGTCCAAGAAAAGCCTGAATGTCTCACGACAAAATGTGCCCATGCCTTGGGCAAAATGACTTAAAAGCATACATTCTACAAATAGCAAGCAATACACTACTATTTGAAAGAAGATAATGCAATTTTCAAAGGCAAAATGGTGACTCAGTAGTCCCCTCTTATCCGTGGGGAATACATTGCAAGGCCCCAATGGATGCCTGAAACTGTGGATGGTGCCAAACCCTATATATACTATGTTTCTTCCTAAACATACATATCTAGGATAAGGTTTAATTTATAAATTAGGTATAGTAAGATACTAACATGAATAATAAAAAAATAGAATAATTATAACAATATACTGTAATAATAAAGTTATGTAAATATGATCTCGCTCTCAAAATACCTACTGTACTATATTCATTTATTTGCAGACTGTGGGTAACTGAAACTGCAGATACAGAGGGACTACTGTATTAGATATCAGTTAGCAAACCAAAGAAAGCAAGGAAAAGCAAAACCAAACAATGAAAACAAAATTATTAGGTTACTCATATTAGCTATTTGGCCAATTTCAATTAAATTTCATAACAAAACACATATGAAGATAAAATAAAACATATTCATCAGTTTATGCACAGTCCAACTTATTTTAGCACATGCTTTCTGAATGTTTATGAATCAAGTCAATGAACAGTTCTTTTTTAGAAGAGGAAATGATAGAAAATCAGAGTTCTAATGTATGTACAAGTAGCACAATTTAGTGATGCAATTCTGGGAAAAAAATCTCAAAATAGGACACAAAACAGCATGCCACCAGTGAATACTCTGACTTTGTTCTGTTAAGAATGTCTAGCTACGTTTTAAAATGTATATTGGTAAAGATATATTTTCCTGATTTTTCAATAATATAGTGTTAACATCATGACTTTCATAAAAAGTCCTTGAAGAAAAAAAAAATCACATACAGAATGTTAGTCAAATATTTGTTATTTTTCAAACCAGAGTGTATACAAGGCAGAGCTTTCAACACATATCTTCTGATATATGTGATATTTTAACATCTATACAAAATATAAAGTAATGATTGTTTTCCAGAGTAGCTTGTGTAAATATTTTATAGTTCTATTTTCTCTGAGAATAAATTTTTTTTCTGAAGCTGAATTGTCAATTGTGGTGCCTATCAGAAGATCCAGCCTCATGGGGTTCAGTCTGCCTCAGGACTACTGTTACTGTGGGACTGATAAACTCTAAGTAGCATGATTTACAGGAAGATAGAACAAAGGCAAACTGACTTCCTGTGGAATGCCAGAAGCGCATCACTGAGACTGGTCTTCATTATAAAGCACTGTTGACCAAATCATACTGCTGTGGAATATTAGATCCTGATGGAGCATAGGGTGTAGGTGCATGAGAAGGTTGTATGGCAAGTAATCTTTGGGACTTCTCAGAGCTGTTAATATAAGACTTTCCAAGGGAGGGAATATTATGTTTAAATTTGTTTACTGAATCATTTTTCATAGAGAATTATTATGAAATGATACATGGAAACATGTTAAGAAATGCATTGGAAAAAGCTAATGCTTTCTGGATAAAATCCTCTAGCTGTATCTTAATTTGAACCAATATTAATTTAACCAAAAACATTGCATTGAGCTGGAAGTGGAATAACTTTAAGAATCTGTATCATGGAGTCACTGCACTCCAGCCTCGGAGACAGAGTGAGACTCTGTCTCAAAAAAAAAAAAAAAAAAAAAAAGAATCTGTTTCATGAATGAATAGTGTGAGTGTCAGTTATATTATCCTAGTACATAGACAATGGTAAACAGAAATACTAGAAAAATATTTCACGAGCATTTTATTTATTTTCATTTTTCCTTGAATTTGTCATTCCAATCTTGTTAATTCACAAAGTACACCGCATTTCAAAGAGAGGCAATGATAGAGCTTCCTCCTCCTGCCCCAATAAAAGTCTCAGAATTTGTTGATGATACCCCTTTTTAAGTATCACCACATACTAAAACAATGTTGAAGTTCTTCAATCTTCTGCAACCTAAAATGTTCTTTGAAAAATGGAGGTGCAGCCTAACTCAAAGCAATGAGGTGCAAATGACTGGATTAGTGGGCAAGTTTCTGTTAAAATGAAGCTATTCAGGGATACTGGGTGTTAGATAATATTGTGAAAATAATTTGTAAAATAACCTCCTTCTGGTCTAAAAAGTTTAGTTACCAAAGTTCTGCATTATATTATTTCATCCAAGCTCATAAAAGAACACTGGACTTTCTGCTACAAAACAGCTGTAGGAGTAAATGGCAAAGTAAATCTTTTTACTGGTTTATATAAATTGATGTTGATGCTTCCTTTGATTGATTGTACACTGGTTCCTTCCTTCCTACTAAAAATGCATTAACATGTTGATATTTTTCCACTGCAAATTATGTGAAACTTATTACAGACATAGTTGCTTAAAAAACAAAACAAAACAAAAAAAACCTTTCTTTCTTAAAAGAAAGCTTAAAGCAGAAGGTGGAGAATTTAATAGTTTCTACAGGGTCAGCAAATTTTTTAAATAAAAGGCCAGACAGTAAATATTCTAGGATTTGTGGGCCATGTGGACTGTGACATGACTGCTAAACTCTGCCATTATAGCCTGAAAGCAGCATGGACAATATGTACACAATGAGCATGACTGTTTTCCAAATAAAGCTTCATTTATGGACAATGAAGCTTTTATATGCCATGAAATACTTTCTTCTGCATTTTTCAACTTTTTTAAAAAAAGTAAAAACCATTCACTGTTCATGGGCTCTGTAAAAATAAGTAGGCTGGATTTGGCCTATAGGCCATGGTTTTCCAAACCTTAATTTATACTGTTAGGGTGTCTCAATATTAGGTCTAAGGTTTGAGAGAGACACCTGAATTTGAATCTTAGTTGCCTACCTATTAACTATGTGATCTTGCGCAAGTTAACATAATCTTTTAAACCTCCATTTTCTACTTTAAAATGGAGATTACAATTCCGATTTCAAAAATTTTTTAAAAGCTTAAATATCTTGTATTTGAAACACCTTGCATAGTGCTTGGTATGTAATCAGCGCAAATAAATGTTCATTATGATTGTCCAAACACTAATGGTACCATTGTGGAACTCATAAATCATTTAACTTACCTGATTCTCAGTCTTTCCATCAGAAAGATAGAAAATTTGCTGTACCAAACCCATAGGATTGTTATGAGACTCAGGTATAACTATATCTCACAGTGTGCCAATCTACTATCCACCCACTCACTGCTAGACTGATTTTCTAAAACTACAAATCTGATCTTACCATACCCCTGTTCTCAATCTTTAAAAAAAATTTTTAAATTCTTTTTTTATTTAATAAAGATGGGGTCTTGCTATGTTGCCCAAGCCAGGCTCTAACTCCTGGGCTCAAGTGATTCTCCTGCCTTGGCCTCCCAAAATGCTGGGATTACAGGTGTGAGCCACCATGACTGGCCCTGTTCTAAATTCTTGATGGCTTCCTACTGACCATAAGGTGGTCTAAACTCCTTGGCATGGCTACTCAGCTTATCATACTTGGTCTTGGCCTTCCTTTCTGGCTGCATCCCCCACCATTCTTCCATATGAACTATATGCTCCAGATGTATGACACTTGCAGTTCCCAGAATATCCTAAGCTCTTTTCTGCCTGCATATATTTACATATGCTGCGCCTTCTGTCTGGAATGCCTTGTTACCCTATCTTTTTTGAATTTGTCCTTAAACTCTTATTACTAAAGTTCAAATAACAGTTCAAGAGAAGCTGCCACCTCTCTCAGCGAGATCATCTGACTTTCCCTCATTTGTTCACACATGGTAGAGTTGAAGCCTCCTCATCTGTCAAAGTACTTTATATAAACCTCTCTAATGATTCTGAACTGTAGTAGTCTCTTTGCTTATTTGCTCCCCCAGTTGGCAGAAGACTCTGCAGGAGAAATCTGTTTATCTTTGTAACCCCAGGGTTCAGCATAACATCTGGTATATAAGAACTCAACAATAACTTAATAATGAGTGAAAGTACTGGTAAACTAAAAAAGTACCATAAGAAATGAGATAAAACATTATAGCATTATAAACAGTTTAAAATATTGACAATAGTATAAACTTGACTTACCATGTATGAAGCAGTGTGCTAGGTACTTTACACATACACAAACATATTTAATCCTCAACATGATCTTACAGAAACATTATTATCTCCATTTTCAAATGAGGAAACTGGCTCAGTGAAGTTAGGTACCTTGCCTAAATCACCTAATTCATAAGCTTGGGAACTTGGACTACAATTTAGGTCTGCTATGCTAAAGAACTTTGTGTTCTGAAACACTTAGTAGTAGATCTCATGTTCTTTCCTTCTTAGCTGATATGGGAGAGACATTCTGAAAAGTAGTATGATCATAGCAAAAGGAGGAAGCTGACTGTAAAGAAAGAAGGGGAAAAAGGAGGTGGGGAAGCACTAACAAATTCTTCTATTTCATGTCATGTACAAGTGCAAAGGCCCAGAAGAAAATCTTATAGAAAAAGAGTAAAAAGTTCACATTACCTTTTAGTCATGTATTCTATAGGATAAATGCTCAATTCATTTTACCTCTCTTTATATGAGCTATTTTTGAAATTAAATTATTTTTAGCTTTTTATTCCAATCCTGACATTTTAGAAGTATGACAAATAAAACTGGAGAGAAATAACACTCAAAGTAAAATATTGCCAAGCTATCAATTCATAGTCTTGCAAAGTCACATCACTTTTCATATAACCCAGTAACAGACTGGCTTTGTCCATGACAGCACTGCATTCCTGATTTATGTTCAGTTTGTGGTCAATTACGTGGGTATTGCTCCAGGTCATTTTCTCCTATATTTATTCTTAGTTGCTCTCCAAGCTCTATTTTTATTGTTTGGGTTTTTCCTCAAGGGAACCTGTTTATACTTGCCCTACTTTTTTTCCACCTCCTCATGATCATAATATGGATTTCATTTTCCAGCGAATTAGTAGTTTATATAATTTAAATTCATTGGAATTTATCTCTATCATCCTAAACAATTTTGTATGTCATATTCACAACCCTTGACAAATTCCAACCTTAACTTTTGTATATAACTTTCAACTTGATTTACACACCTAAGATAAAAATGTGTCATTCATAATTTACCAAATTTTTGTAGAAAATTCTTATAGGTATTAACAGCAAGATTGAAGTAAACAATGATTCTTTCAATCTCTTCTCTCTCCTTTATCTCATAGTCACTCTAATTTTAGAGAAAATGAAGCTGATATGGGGGAAAAATAGGGAATTTTGACAGACATATATGCTCTTTTAGGTCAGAGGATACTCTCGTAACTCTTGGCTATGTTGCTAATTGCTATCGCTTTTTAAGATTTTCCTTAAGTAAATACTCTGGTGCATTTAATTTTTATTTTATAAGGAGAATGACAATAACTGGAAAATTCAACGCATTATTTCCCAATGAGAAAGCTCATTTTTCTTGTAGTAAACAATATGTGAAATAGTTTTGTTGCTCATTAGATACAGAATCAGAACTTTAAAGTTTATTCACATGTAGTCATATGTGCTTTCTTAAACTTTATTAAGAAAAAGTTATGTGCTTCATTTACAACTATGTCCTATTTTAAAGACATGTATACCCCAAGTTCTACTGTTGAAAGTTCATTCAATAACTGTTTTGAAGGGAAAAAAGTTAACTAAATAAGTCTTTAAGATTGTTTTCTTCATCCACCTATCAGCTGCCAAATGACATTGTGTGATACAAAGCCATATATCTATTAACACCTTAATTCTATCACTCTCTGTGTAGCTAACTATGAGAAGTCATTTAACCTACGTGAGCATGTTTCCTCGTTTGAAAGTGGGAATAATAATATCTGCCTTGCATGGCTGCTCTGAGGAGGATTTTAGGTAAAGCATATAAATTACCTAGTGCACATTGCTGAAAAAAACAGGAATGCAACTCATGGTAGCTCTTATTATCATTAAAGGCTTTTTTATTACCAGGCTATAAACTCTCTAGAAATTAATACTATGTTATTCTTTCTATAACAAAATCAAAGCCCAAAGTTTTTCAATCAAAATCAAAGTTTTCAAATGTCTTGTACATCTTAAACATGATAAAGGATAAAATATTTTGACTGCAAATTTGTCCACATGCAGGTGAGATTAGAAAGCAAACAAAAATACACAGGCCAAGAATGTCTTCTTCCAAAGATAAAATCTAAGAGTGAACTGATACTATTAAAACTTATGCTTGTTAAAAATGTATTACCTGTGGAATCCAGCCCATAAAACAAGGGAGCACTGATGACACGCTAGGAGAATCAAGCTGATTTTCAGAAAGTTGATTTCCATCAAAACTACATCCTTCTAGTAACAAGCCACTGATCTGCCGTGGAAACAAATAAGTCATGAAAAGATGCATTCAAGTCTCAAACGTCAGAGGTTACTCTATTCTATCTTAAGAGCAATGCTTTCCATTGTGTTCACTGATTCCAAATATATGAAAACAAAGATTATGGTACTGTATTTGAGAATAAAGTCGGTAAGGCCTGGACTAGTGTTCACCATCAACTTCTTTTAGACTGATTTCTCATTTTTAGCAAATATATATATATATATATATATATTTTTTTTTTTTTTTTTGAGACGGAGTCTCGCTCTGTCGCCCAGGCTGGAGTGCAGTGGCCGGATCTCAGCTCACTGCAAGCTCCGCCTCCCGGGTTTACGCCATTCTCCTGCCTCAGCCTCCCAAGTAGCTGGGACTACAGGCACCCGCCAACTCGCCCGGCTAGTTTTTTGTATTTTTTAGTAGAGACGGGGTTTCGCCGTGTTAGCCAGGATGGTCTCGATCTCCTGACCTCGCGATCCACCCGTCTCGGCCTCCCAAAGTGCTGGGATTACAGGCTTGAGCCACCGCGCCCGGCCGCAAATATATTTTTTAAATTAATTATAAATCTCATCAGTTATGCAACCTCAGGTGTCTTGATATTAGTGTAATAGAATTACAGTGGCAAAAGCCAAAAAGTTATTCTTTCTCCACAAGGGAAGGGAGAAAAGCATAATTAGACAGCAAACGTATTCCCAACCTGGAATTCTGACACCTTTTAAGGAACAGAATAAAGTTCAGAAAGTGTAATGAAAAAAACTGACATGCGATATGGATATTAAAGAAGAATTAGGAGAATTCATGTCTTTAAGGTAATCTTAGTGTAAATGTAAGAAATCCTGAAAATGAAAACATGGTTCTTTTGTTATTTATTAGCTTCATATTTCTTCTTTGAAACGCTTCATTCTTTTAGTTTCTGCAGTTAATCTAGCCTGACTATCTAAAGGCAACAAATGTAGAGTCAGTATTTGGCATTTATAGCTCTTCTGGCACTTTGCCTTAAGAGCCACATCTATATTATCATAATTGGAACTTGGCACAAAATATAAATAATCTTAAAATATACAGTGCCGGCTGGGCACGGTGGCTCACACCTGTAATCCCAGCATTTTGGGAGGCCGAGGCGGGCGGATCACGAGGTCAGGAGATCGAGACCATCCTGGCTAACACGGTGAAACCCCGTCTCTACTAAAAATACAAAAAATTAGCTGGGCATGGTGGCGGGCGCCTGTAGTCCCAGCTACTTGAGAGGCTGAGGCAGGAGAAGGGTGTGAACCCAGGAGGTGGAGCTTGCAGTGAGCCGAGATCGTGCCACTGCACTCCAGCCTGGGTGACAGAGCAAGATTCCACCTCAAAAAAAAAAAAAAAAAAAAAATCTGTCTATATATATAGATATATACACATACATACATACACACAGTGCCTTGGAATTTTAACATACTAAATGAAAGAACTATAGAATTTAGAATGAAGGGAATGCTAAGTTGGAAGAGTTAAGATAATTTTCAGTGACATACAGTCAGGGAATGGTTTTGGTGCTAGGAGAGAATCCCTTAACGAATAGTTTTGAATGATTTCATTACTTGAATTTTACAGTAAGGTTGCTGTTGCAAGAAAAAGATAAGTAACTGTTGTTAGTAAAAGAGCTGGGATTATAATATCATTATTTAATACTTAAATACTCTTTCTACTATACCACTAATGTGATATACAGGTGTCTTAAAGAGTTGTAAAAATATTCTGGCCTGAATTTAGTTTTATCTGTAGCCATGAACAATAAATAGTATTGTTTTTCATGTTTCCAATCTCTATGTAAAGGGTAACATGCAACCTACCCTTTTCCTTCATTGTTGGTTTTAAGGTGCATCCATTTTGTTCTTTCATTTCCAACAGCTATACAGTATTTCATTTTGTTAATATACAACAATTTATCCATTTTTCTGCTTGTGAATATTTCCAACTGCTTGCCATTATTTAAAAAACCCTGCAATAACCATGCTGTGTACTTCCTCATACACATTTGCATGAATTTCTCTAGATATATTAAATTACTAGGTTGAAGAGTGTGGTCAATCTCAATTTTACCTAATATTGGCAAATTATTCCCCAAAGTAACTCCATCAATCTATACTCTTACTTGTCATATATAAGAATTTACATTATGCCACAATCTTGCCAATACTTGGTCTGTTGAGACTTAAAAATTTTGCCAATCTGATGAGCAGGAAATGGAATCAAATTTTGGTCTTCATTTCATTCCTAGTTACTAGTAAGAACAAGTACTTTTCCTTATGCTTATTAGCCATTCAGGTTTCCTCTTCATGTAAGTTGCCTATTAAAATCCTTTGCCCACCTCCACCTTTTCCTTACTATGGACATTTTCTTTAAAAGAATGATCTATAAATGTCCTTTATCTGTTTTAAGAACTAATCCTTTGTCAGTTATACAAGATACTAGTATCTTTTCCTGGTCTGTGGCCTGTGTTTTCACTTTCTGTAGTATCTTTTTAATTTCAGGGGAGCAAATTTATCAGCTTTTTCCTTTAAGACTATTACTTCTTTTGTTTCTAAAGAAATCCTGAGTATTTTCCTGTATTTTGTTTCTAAAAGTCTTCTCTTTCAAACAGTTTTGTTTCTGTAACTTTTTAAACCTTCAGAGTCCATTTTTATTTATAATATAAAGTATGGATCAAATTTTATCATTTTCTAAATAAGTGAGCAATTGTTTCAGAATTATTTATCAAATAGTCCTTCCAAGACCCTAATTTGTAACCAACCCCACTTTTGTCATGTGTCAAGTTTCCGTACTGGCATAAGTTTGTTTCTGGACTTTCTTTTGTGTCTCATTAGTCTGTCTTTCCCTAAACCAATACCATACTGTCTCAATTGCCATCGCTTAATAATAACAATAATAATATTGTGACACAGTGCAAAATATGGCCCCAAATTCCTCTACTCCTAATATACACCCCTTTGCCAAGTAAGCTTGGCTGCTGCTTCCATCAGGAGGTGGAGTTTCTTTTCTACACCTTGAACTTGGGCTGGCCTTTTAAATTGCCTTGATCAATAGAATGTGGTAGAAGGACTTTAAGCAACTTCTGAAGCTAGGCTTTAAAAGGCTCTGCCTTCTAGAAATGCTGCACTAAAACCACCAAATAAGGAAGCTCTCCTAGTCTACTAGAGTATGAGAAGGCATGTGAAGGACAGAGGTACCTCAGTATGAGGTACCTAGAGTATGAGAGGGCATGGGAAGGACTGAGCTAGCACCAGTTGCCATATATGTGAATGAGGCCAGCATGGACCTTCCCTTCTAACTGACCTAGTTGAATGTAGATGCAGAGTGGGTCTGAGTAAATCAGCAAAGGACCTACTAGGCAAACCACAGAATTGTGAGAAAATAATAAATTGGTATTCTAAGCCACTAAGTTTTGAGCTAGTTTGAGCAAATGCTAACTCAAACTCATGTACCACATATTTAAAAGAAAAACACACACACTTTGGGATATTGGTTGAAATCACATTAAATTTTAAAATTTGACTTTGGAAAGCCTGACATTTTCACCATTAAGTTCCTCTTTCATGTGTTTTTCCACTTCTCAAATTATTTGTGTGATCATGACTTAAATATACATTAAGTACATTTAAGTACCATTTAACTGGATTTTATTATTTCCTCAGTCTGATAATTTCTATCTCTTAATTGGTAGGATTAACATGCTTACAATAGTCATATATTTGGTGTTATTTCTATTATTTTACATTTTTTTCTCTTTACCTTTGTTTACTTTTTCTCCTTTTCTGCTGTGGATTGTATATCTATTTTAGTGTTTTACCATCTACTTTTAAATGCGTAATTAAGTGTAAAACTTTCTAATAAATTCTTAAAGTATTCAGTACTGAAGACAGTATGAATTTTAACACACCATATCTAATTGAATTATTGCTGTTTAGATTTTCAGCTTAAACAGAACATTTTACAGTCAATATTTAAGTTACTTAAATTTAAGTTAAATTTCACCCTAAAATTATTTGTTAATTTGGGGTTCACTATTGTTTTAGGTGTTCATTACTTTCTCTGGCTTTACTTTTTGTAGAAGTACATGTTTCAATATTGCTTCTATTGAGGTTGTATGTGAGTGGTGAATTCTGATGGTCTTTGGGTTCCTGAAGTATCTTTTTATTGCTTTCATTATTGAATATTTTAGATGGCAATAAAGTTTAACAATTATTTTTCCTCATCAATTTGAATATATTATTTTACTGTCCTCTGACATCTAGTGTTGTGAATGAGAAGTCTGCTGTCAACATGGTGATTATTTTGGTAGAAAATCTGATGTTTTATCTGGTAACTTTGAAGATTTTCCTCTTTAATGTGGATATTGACTAGCTTTGCTATAGTGTGATTAGATGTGAAACTGAATTTACTTTTGTTTATTATTTTTGGTACTTTGCAGATGCTTTTCATCCAAGAACTCTTCATTCTCCAATTCTGGAAAATTCCTGAATTAGTTTTTCAAATTTCACTTCTCTGTCATTCTCTGTTTTATACTTCTAGAAATCCTTTTAGAAATAGGATAGAGTATCTGAAACTATTGTCTATGTCTCCTAACGTAACCAATTTATCATGTCTTCTTCAATCATATCTAATGTATATTTTGTCTATCAATTTTTTCATTTAAAGCCTACATTTTTCATTTCTGACATTACTTTCAACTAAAACTGTATTATCTCTCCCTGTTTCTCCTCCGGAAGTTCTTGTTATTTTGTACTGAACGTTATTCCTTCATGTATCTGTTCAAGGAAACTAAAATAGTTTAACTTTTTTGTCAGATTTTTCTATAAAATTAACAACAAACTAATTGACTAGCTGTTTCGTCTGATGATTTTGTTAGTTTTCTTTTTTGGATTAGTTTTCTTTTCCCATTTATTTTGGATTTTGGATTCTATGTTCATCTTGAGCAGTATTTTCCCTCCATAGACCTCTGTACTGTCCCTTCCATATCTATGTACATATGGTATTTATAATGCCAGTTTGGGGGTTCTGTTCTGGCGATGTTCGGATACTGCAGATCTTGTGGATAGGCAGTGAGATTCAGCATCTAAGAAGTCAGGCTATTTCTTTGTCTTTCAGCTTTCTTAAGCCTGCAGGTTTCTGTAAGGCCATAAACTCAATCAGTGATTCTGCAAGAGCTTTATTTTGTTTGTTTGTTTAGTTATTTGAGGCAGGGTCTCACTCCCATTGACCAGGCTGGAATACAGTGGTATGATCACGGCTCACTGCAGCCTTGATCTCCTGGGTTCAGATGATTCTCCCACTTCAGCCTCTTGAGTAGCTGGGATGACAGGCATGCACCACCAGGCCTGGCTAATTTTTTGTATTTGTAGTAGAAACAGGGTTCTTCCATGTTGCCCAGGCTGGTCTTAAACTACTGGGCTCAAGCGATCCACTTGCCTCGGCCTCCCAACGTGCTGGGAGCCACCGCGCCAGGCCTGCAACAGCTTTATTCAGTCTCCTTTTACTGGGGAGATGGAGAGCCTAACCTCAGAACTGGATTCAACAAGCAACGAGCATGGTTATAGTCCTGTGTAACATTTAGCACTACTAATTCCTTTTACTCTAAAAAAGCCATACTTCATTGCTTCCTAATTCTGGACTTATAGCTCAATCTATCTGTATTTTTGGCTCTACTTATAATTTTATTTTCTGTCCTGTTTCTGACACAATGTAATACTTACCTTGTATTTCAAGCCAGCTAAGGTTTGTGATTTCCTTTCTGTATATTTTACCTATCATTAGTATGCATTTAGATAAGAGTGGATGAATCATAATCTCCCTGGGCCATCTTTAGCGGTTTTCAGTTGTTTACAATATATTGAAAGAAAAATAAGGTGTGTACTATATGTTAGGTCCATTTAATTGTAAACAGAATTTTTGAGAAAGAATCACCATAAAATATTAATACTGATCTTCATGATGGTTTCATAGGTTTATTCACTTACTGAAAATTCATTAACTGTACTCTGAAGATTTGTGCATTTTTGTATATGATGCTACACTTCACTATTAAGGTTTAACCCCTCTAAAAAGAAAAAAAGAAAGATACACAGGTCAACATTAAGAGGCGTCACATATATGCCAAAGACCAGAGACAACTGCAAATAAAAAAGAATAATAAATGCAATTTACTGAAACATTAGACATACAAGAAACTCACAATAATACTTAAAGAGAAAATGTCACTGGACACTGCTGGAAACTATGTATCAACAGCATCTTTTTCATGAAAGAATGAATTTTCCCAGTTTAAATGAAAAAATTAAGCATTCTTTATTTTCAACAAAAAAATGTTATTTCATAGTATGCAGTTAACTACATAGACCTAATTGAAGCCTCTTTGCAGAAGAATTTTAGCTAATAAATGTGGAAGGAATAACAGAATTAGAAGAATCAGTATGCATCCCTAGTTATCCAAGCAATGATCAATGGTTAAAACTATTAGACGAAATACTGATGAGAAACGTTATATGAGGAATGAGACTGTCACTGCCTGTACACATGAATCAATGTTAGCCTCACTAAAAACAAGAAAACAACACCTGTGTGCCTCATCATACAATGTAAAATGAAGAACGCAGTGCCACTTATGAAGTATTTTTGTTGCCCCTCCACACACACACACACACAAAAATGAATGTAATTAGATCTTTGGAATTAATTTATATTTATAAGGAATGAGAGACAAAGGAACAAAAGCTTACTACCATAAGGAAGCAAGCAGATGAATATGGAATGTACATATCATTCAACAGGAAAAATGACCCCACTCCTGTAACAAACAGTGGTATTCAATGAAAGATGGAACCTGATTTAGATGTAAAAAGACTTAACGCACATAACTAAATGCAATGTTACGTCTCACTTCATTCTTTTGACCCTGATTCGAACAAACCATTGGAAAGCATTCTTTTGGAGACTGGTCAATATTGTTTTGGACTGATTCCAAGGAATTTTAATTTTGATATTTGTGATAATACATTATATTTAAGAAAATATATACTTTTAAAGAAACACATTCAGAACCATGGGTAAAATAAAATATCTGAAATGTGTTTTAACAATAAAAACAGAAAAAGGGGGAATGTTTCTAAATCTTAAAACCTTGGAATATGCAGACTCATTTTACTACTCTCTCTTCTGGATTTGTTTAAAATGTTTAATAATAGAAAGTATTAAACATTATCGAAAAAATCCTTGAAGACCACAGGCTGTTTAAATTTTCCTAGGGAACTGACTGTTCCATGCAGAGCTACAATATAGTACCCATATGTGCCCAGCAGCCATGCGTGGTTACTGTATATACTATACCACATATGGCTACTGAGCACTTGAAGTGCTGCTAGGGCAATCCTCTCTCGGCCTTGGAGGAAGATGTAACACGTAGGATGAACAGGAGCTTGATTTACGTATTTTGCCATATCAAGTTTTCAAGTACTATTTAACACATAATAGATCAATAATGGCAGAAATTTTAGAGGGCCATGTTCAGGAACTGAAAATCAGTATATAAGTATGTTCTCTCAAGTAGGTCTAGAGGGTTTAAGATATTGATTGCTTTGGTAAACTACAGCCTCATTGTTTAATTCAGTCTATGGCGATAGAGATTAAAAAAAAAACTAATAAAATTATAGTGATAGTAAAATTCAAATCCAAAGTTCTCCTATTGAAACAATCCCCTTTGTTGAAAAACATAATTAGGCCGGGCGCGGTGGCTCAAGCCTGTAATCCCAGCACTTTGGGAGGCCGAGACGGGCGGATCACGAGGTCAGGAGATCGAGACCATCCTGGCGAACACGGTGAAACCCCCGTCTCTACTAAAAAATACAAAAAACTAGCCGAGCAAGGTGGCGGGCGCCTGTAGTCCCAGCCACTTGGGAGGCTGAGGCAGGAGAATGGCGTGAACCCGGGAGGCGGAGCTTGCAGTGAGCTGAGATCCGTGCACTGCACTCCAGTCTGGGTGACAGAGCGAGACTCTGTCTCAAAAAAAAAAAAAAAAAGAAAGAAAGAAAAACATAATTAAAAGGAGCCTCAGTGGACAAATGAACTTACTAATTGTGTCAAGTGTTAACAGTGAGAGCCTTACAAAGACTTCTTCCCTGATAATATTACTAGAAACTGCAGGTGAGAAAGTTAGAAAATGTGCTTTTATAGCTCACATGAATGGACCAGAGAGAGGAAAAGTTCTGTCGAATTATCTTAAATCTCATGTGTAGAGATGGCTTTTAAAATTAAAGCTGTAAATATGTGTGGAAATACATTGGTAACAAAAATGGCAATTATTTTCTAGTCATTATACCATGCTTATTTATGTTACTAAATATTTACAAGTGAATATTTTAATTTTTAACAATAAAATAGCTTTTAATGAATCTCAAATGAAAAATAAAAGAATTTCGCTTACTGGATATAGAGAACTTTAGATGAAAATATACTTGGTTTTCTAAGAAACAAATATTTCCTACCTATATAAATCTTAATCATATATAGAATCTGAATATATATATAAAATATATATTCATTATATATACACAGATTATACATATATATTCAGAGATCCTCATAATAAACATGTCAATGAAGTTATTATTGAAATCTACTGATAACTCTGATGGGCAAGGCTCAGACTGCCCCATTAATTGCTTAAAAATGTCACATAGCTCTTTTTTAGATACTAATAATCTTATTTTACTGTCAGCGCAGCCCACCCCCTGCCCCCCACTGCCCCAGTGTACAAAACAATTATATAAGCTTGGGATTTTCTGGTTGTCCATGACTTTATTCCCATTCTGAAAGCACGGGCAACATACTTTGGGAAATATGAACACATTTTGATACAATAAAACCGGTTTCCCTTGCTTATTATACCCCTAAATTAAATAATGATGCTATAATTACATGCATGGTTCACAGCTGCCAGACACTAAATATACATGTTTCGTGTTCCTTCCCGCTCCTGACAATTGGACAGCAGTGTATGACTCACCGGTAACAGCCAAGGTATTTCTCATGAACTAAGGGCTACGGTTAACATAAAACGTAAAGGAGCTGGGTGTGGCGGTGCGTGCCTGTAATCCCAGCTACTCAAGCAGCTGAGGCAGGAGGATTGCTTGAGCCCAGGAGTTCAAATTCACCCTGGGCCATGTAGCAAAACCCCATCTCAACAAAACAACAAAATTAAATGCAAAGAAATGAGAGAAAACTTTTCTAACTCCTTCAGCTTTAAGTGAGAATTTTATGGCAGTCTATAGAGCCACAAGGGAAAGATCTAGCTTGTTGGTAATGATCAGATTTCTGGCACTCTGTACCCTCATAGCCGATGCTAGGAACACCTACTACAGTGCCTCTCCTATTGTAGGCCCTCAACTATTCAGAAAGGGTTTGATTGAGTGCTTATTATGTAACAGCTATTGTTACTACTCTCATGGGACTTACATTCCACTAGAATAAGACAACAAATATAAATGATATAGTATGTTAGAAAACAGTAGTAATATGAAAACAAATTTTTTGAGCAGGGAACCAACTATATGAATGGAATTTCTGAAAAGTTAGTTGCATAAAGTTAACTGCATTAAAGAACTATAGCCAGGCCAAATGCAATGGCTCAAGCCTGTAATCTCGTCGCTTTGGGAGGCCGAGGCAGGTGGATCACTTGAGCCCAGAAGTTTGAGACCAGCTTAAAGTTTTTAAGTGAAAAAAATGTTAAGAGGGCAATTCTATGTAAGGAAATGGGAAAGAGGAATGGCAAGGAATGATAGTGGAAGACAGGCTAGTGATATGAAAGAAGGTAGGGGTTGTTGGGGAAAAAGTTTCCATCACAGACTTTTAAATTATTTTTGTTAATGTTTGAATGATTTTCCTGTTAAAATCTATTATTTTTACAATAACATGTAAAGAGCTAAGAAAAATTTGTACTACAAAAGAAATAGATCATCATGGTGGCTTTAAAAAAAAAAACAGTTAACTAATGTACTCACAAATTATAAGCTCCCTGAGGACAAGATTTTTTATATACTAATTTTTTATATACTACACTTTATACAGGTTGAGTATCCCTTATCTGAAATGCTCAGGAACAAAGTGTTTTTGATTTTGAATTTTTTTTTTGAACTTTGAAATACAGTCATGCATCACTTAATGATGGGAATACACCCTGAGAAATGGATCATTAGGTGACTTCATCACTGTGTGAACATGAGAGTGTATTTACGCAAACCTAGATGGTATAGCCTATTGCTCCTAGGAAACAAATCTGTACAGCATGTAATTGTGCTGAATACTGTAGGCAACTGGAACACATGGTAAGTGTTTATAGACCTAAACAGATCTATGTATAGAAAATATACAGTAAAGAGAGTATAAAGATTTAAAAAATCCTATACCTGTTTAGGGCACTTACCATGAATGGAGCTTGAAAGAATGTAAGTTGCTCTGGGTGAGTCAGTGAATAAGTGGTGAATGAATGTGAAGGCCTAGGACACTATTATATATTACTGTAGACTTTATAAACACTGTGCACTTACGCTTCACTAAATTTGTTAAAAATAATTTTCTTCAATAATAAATTAACCTTAGCTTACTGTAACTTTTCACTTTATATTTTTAATTTTTTTAACTTTTTGACTTTTATAAATAGCACTTAGCTTAAAACATAAATACAAGATATGTAAAAAATTAAAAGTATAAAGTAAAAAGTGTTTTGAGCAGGGAACTAGAACTATATGAATGGAATTTCTTTTTTTTTTTTTTTTTTTTTTGAGACAGAGTCTCGCTCTGTCGCCCAGGCTGGAGTGCAGTGGCGCGATCTCGGCTCACTGCAAGCTCTGCCTCCCGGGTTTATGCCATTCTCCTGCCTCAGCCTCCCGAGTAGCTGGGACTACAGGCGCCTGCCACCTCGCCCGGCTAGTTTTTTGTATTTTTTTAGTAGAGATGGGGTTTCACCGTGTTCGCCAGGATGGTCTCGATCTCCTGACCTCATGATCCGCCCGTCTCGGCCTCCCAAAGTGCTGGGATTACAGGCTTGAGCCACCGCGCCCGGCCTATGAATGGAATTTCTGAAAAGCTAGTTGCATATAGTTAACTGCATTAAAGAACTATAGTCAGGTCAAGTGCAATAGCTCATGCCTATAATCCTAGCACTTTGGGAGGCTGAGGCAGGAGGATCACTTGAGCCCAGGCGTTTTAAACATAAATACTTTATACTTTTGAATTTGTACACATCTGTACAATGTGTTTGTCCTAAGCTAAGTGTTATTTACAAGAGTCAAAAAGTATAAAAATATTTCTATATCATTATTTTTTTAAGTTTTTTCTTTTTAAAATTTAATTTTTACAATGTAAACCTTTTTGTTAAAAATGAAGACACAAATGCACACATTAGCCTAGGCCTACCACAGGGTCAGGATCATTCTTATCAGTCTTCCACCTTCATATCTTATGCCACTGGAAGGTCTTTAGGGGCAGTAACAGGCATGGAGCTGTCATCTCCTATGGTTACAATGCCTTCTTCTGGAATACCTCCTGAAGGACCTGCCTGAGGCTAACAGTTAACTTTCTGAAGAATATAATTAGAAGGAGTACACTCTGAAATAATGATAAAAGGTATTATATAGTAAATAAAGCATGAACAGTTATCCTTATCAAGTATTATGTGCTATATATAATTATATGTGCTTTACTTTTATGTAACTGGCAGTGCAGATTTGTTTACGCTAGCATCACTACAAACACACAAATAATGTGTGTGCTAAAATGTTACACTGAACAAAAGATGTCACCAGGCAATATGACTTTTTCAGCCCCGTTATAATCTTATGGAACCACGGTAGTATGTGCAATCTGTCATTGACAGAAACATCGTTAGGCAGTGCATGACTATTTGCACATACACAAATGAACTCTTGGGGATGGGACCCAAGTTGAAACACCAAATTCACTTATGTTTCATATACATTTTATACAAATACCCTGAAGGTAGTTTTATATAATATTTTAAAGAATTTTGTGTGTGAAGCAAAGTTTGCACACACTGAACCATCAGAAGGCAAAGGTGACACTATCTTGGCCACCCATGTGGACCAAAATATGACAATATGTGGTATCATATTGAAAATCAAAAAGGTTCAGATTTGGGGGTGTTTTAGATTTTTGGATTAGGGATGTTTGGATGCTCAACCTGTATGTAGTTTATTGTACAATAAATATTAGAACAGGTAAGGTAAAAGAACTGCATGGTTTGTATAAATTTGTGCTAAAAGTTACACTTTCAAATACTGTATCCCTAAGATTCTTATGTTTGCATAAGAAGAGTCTGTATTTTCTATTACAAGTTGTTTCATGCCAAATCTTTTGATTTTTCACATAGATAATACAATCTAACTCTACTGATCTTAAACTATAAATAGGTCACTTTGAGATGAAAATTTCAGAATCTCTTATATCAGGTGGTGATAAGGTTTAGATTCCAAGATCTAAAATTAGTCTAGTACCTTGATTTGTAGCTTTGCTTCTGGCAGTCGACCTTTCCATGAGGCTACAAATTTAAGGCTATCCACAGGACGACCCACTGCCCTGTAAAGGTAAAGCATCAACGTCACAAATCAATAATCCTTAGGAATTAAAATATGAAGAGTAACTGAAGATATAGTCCTATTTATTTAAAATTAAAATATTTATCACGTGTAAATAATAATACCATTAAACTATGCATAATATGTTAGAGTTCACACTAAATTTTCAAAGTTAACTGTTATATGTCAGTCTCCTCTTTGATGCTATAAGTTCCTTAAGGATAAATCCTTTCTTTTTTTCATTTTTAAATCCTGTTTTGACCATTACCCTCAAATGCAGGCACACGATGGGTGTTCAATAAATGTTTATTAGCCGAACTGAAATTTGATGTTTTATAATATCCTGAAGCAATACAAACTGAAATATTCCTGAGAGTTACTAAACAACTAAATTTTGTTGAGGATATTTTTAACAATGTCCCTTTTATTATATTCCAACTTGTTAAAAATTATATATGATATGATAATCTGAGTGTGGTATGAAAAGGAGCTTGATCTTAATCATCAAGTCCTGTTCTCCACCAAGGAGCCAAGTCAACACTGTCCAGTAGAATTTTCTGCAAAGATAAAAATATTTTCATGCAGTCCAAAATGGTAGCCACAAGCCATGTGGATACCGAGCACTTTAAATGTGGTTAGAGTTACTGAAAAACTGAATTTTAAATCTGATTCTTACTTAATAATTCATTTACATAGGTCCATGTGACTTCTGGCTACCACAGTGGACAGCAAAGGTTTAGATAAATAATCAAAATTATAAAAGTTACATTTTATCTTTTTAAATTCAAATAAAACACATCATTAAAAGCAATAGTTTTTTAAGCTAAAGGTTAACTGTATGATTTAAAGTAGAGTATAAGAAAATAACAGAACTGTCTGTGTTTCAATCATAAATTTATTTCTTGACAATCAAGGGCAGTGTAATAGGAAGTCAATAAAGCAAAATTAATTACCCTCAGGGACAAATAAAGTATTTCATTTTAATTACCTTGCAGTTTCCTGGCGAAGTGCATTAAGAAATGTGTCTGGATGGAAAAGTTCTGATAGGTCAAGCGTTTCAGAGAGAAGAGCCTGTTTTTCAGCTTTATCTACCCAGTTCTAGAGGGGGGGAAATATAAACATATAAATACACACACACTTAAAAGATAAGTCAATTAAAGACTTAAGTCATTTTCAATGAGAAAGTTATTCAGTTTCCAAATACTCTGAAATGGTATCTAGAAAATATACATAAAATATTTCCATTTTACATTGTAAAGTCTGGCATTGTAATTTGGCATAATATCCATCCATCTTAAATAAGATTCCTTGCACAACTGTTTGTTGGTAAAAAATCTGCTCAAAATAAAAAGTCCAAAAGGTGAAATTAACCTAATGTACAGCATCCCATTTTGGGTCAGCACTTCTAGTGTGCTGACGAAATACTGAGCATCCAGGCCTAACTAAAAAGTTCTCCTGACAATGCAAACTGAATTAGGGTTCCAGCTCCAGATTTGATGGTGAATTTGCCATCTTACTGAATCAAGTATTACAGTGGAGGGCAATGTCCAAGAAGAAATAATTTTGTGTTAAAAGATGTTTTTAAATAATCAACTCATACTCCATTTGGAGAAATACATATCAATAGAAAGTACATTTCATAAGTATTTTTTTAAATTGCCATTTGGAACAAATAACAAAAACAACAGAAAGTCTGTGTAACACCTACTATATGCTTTCCATGTATCAACCAAGTTTACACCTCCCATGACCCTGCAAGTTGTTATTAGTATCTCCACTTTACAAATGAGGAAGTGGAGGCACAGTGAGGTTAAGGGTCTTGCCCAAGGTCAAATAAGGTGCTGGAACCAGGAAGTAAACTCAGGTAGTTTTAAGTGACTTGTTTCTCTCTAATATTTCCTGCAGGTGATAATATCCTTTAAGAGATAGCTTACTAATGATTTCTGAATCAGTCTATTAGTTCAGCTGGTACACAGAGATGGTGTTACAGTAATGTCAGCTATTAAAAACTTAGAGAATCCTCATTTACTCAGTAATTCATTTTCCATGATTTATAAACAGCTGAGGAAAAATTTGTGTTGATTTAATTTATTACTGTCATAGAAAGGATGTGTTTCATGTACTGTAACACCCTATTATTTACCCAAGCATTTACATCTCTTAGCCAGGTCTAGAGGAAATTAAAACCTCTAAAGCTGTGTTTGCATTAACATCTTAATGCATTTGAATAGTACTCAGAAATGTTCCTATGTTCCTCTACCAATGAATAATATGTTTTGTATAAACAGAAAAGACTTTTGAAAGATCTTCTTAGCAAAGCATAATTATTTCTCTTGGATATATCCTTTACAATGATAGCATTCATAAAGTATCTATTTTCAATTAAATAATATACATAGCATATTTATTCCCTATCAAATAATTTTTATTAAATTATCTGCTAATTTCTTTCATTAGCTAAACATAATAAATTATACTTAACTGTATCTTTATTATAGTTTATATTTATTCCTGTTATTTTATAACAGTTATTTTAAAACAGTCATTTAATAAGTATTTCCAACTATACTACTATTTCATTAATACAGTAAAATTAATTTTGAATTCAAATGTCCTGAAGAGTTGTTGCCAGTAATGAATGTGTGTGTATATATATATATATATATATATATATTATATATATGCTCAAACTAACATGGCTGATAATCAGATTTTCACTTGTTTGAATAATATAATTAGTCAAGAAGGGAAAGCTCTTTTAGTAAAAATGTCATTAATCCAAGGAAAAAATAACTTGTTAATCTATTAAGCTTAAAGGTAGACTAATGCAAAGGCATTATTTAATGAGATAAAGTTTAAATAACAAAGATTATTTTAGCATGTATAATATCTTTGAACAGCAAACTTCACAGTGCAGAAACGATAAGCACATTTTTTTCTCTTAACCACATTTATACTCATAAGCATGAAAATAAAGCAGTAGCATTATCTTTATAACCAGAAATATGCACACATAACTTGGGCTTTGAACAAAGTCGTAAGCATACTAGCTGGCGAATACTTTTCATAAATGTTCTTTACTTCACTCTAAGTTATGGGCCATGCATCTTTTAAAGGATTAGGTTTGAGATTAAACATAAAACCTCTAGTCCCTTCTATGATTATGAGACTATATACCCATAATTCTTCAAATAGCATATAACAGATGTAACATGGAAATAAGTGAATAAATAGCTAATAGAATTGAACAGCTAAATGGGATAGGCAATTTATCAAATATTATACACGCACAAACACTTAGAATCACAGGCAGTAAAACTTCTAAACTAGAATGAATGATAAAGATTATCTAGTTTGCCTCCATTATTATAACATAAATCATTTTCAAAGGTGATATGATATTGCAATATTTTATTTTTTAAATGTTGATTATGTAGTAGGATTTATGAATTCAAATTACATTCATTTACTCAGAAGCATTTACTGAATGCAAACAGCTTATTTAGTTAGAGGAGATGAGACATACAAAGATAGCTGTGAAAAATGATAATAACTGGAAAACTATGTAAGAAACAAATAGTATGTTATGAGAGTTCCACTCCTTTATGGACCAAAATATACAGAATTTTGAAGGTAAAAGGCTATCCTTCTAGAATATTATCTAGGTAACTTATCAGTAAATTGTAATACAAGCAGGTATCATTTTTACATAGGCAAGAGTTCAGAAAACATACACGTCTGTATCTCTTTCTAAAAAAAAAAAACAATGTTTTCCATATCTTTTACATATGAATTAACACCAATATTTTTAGGGATATAGAAGTCAGAGGCTAATCCTATTGGCTATAAGCAATGAAATCAGTTAAATATGGAATTAAATCTACATAATTATTGTGACAAAATTAAATG
Source organism: Rhinopithecus roxellana (assembly GCF_007565055.1). Classification (NCBI taxonomy): domain Eukaryota; kingdom Metazoa; phylum Chordata; class Mammalia; order Primates; family Cercopithecidae; genus Rhinopithecus; species Rhinopithecus roxellana. The sequence continues at coordinate 119,688,389 of NC_044563.1, read as the reverse complement.
CGCATGAAAGCAATTTTATGAAAATCCCAAAGGGCCAAAAGCATGAGATCAAAAAAAAAAAAAAAAAAAAAAAAAAAAAAATTAAGTGATTCAAATGTATCAGTGATACCCTATGGAGGAAAAATTCCTTTCAAGTTTTTGTACACATTTATGAAATGTATACCCACATACCAGGAAGAAACTGAGTCTCTGATCGTAATCGAGTAAAACTGTTAGAATTTAACATATTATAAGGTCACTGAGGAATAAAAACATTATTCAATCAATTATGCTGGGGAAAAATTATTGTTTGGAAAAAAATTCAATCTTCAGTTCACATTCTAACCTAAAACTGTGCTAGTTAACATTCATAGTAAAATTTTATTCCATAAATTAATGGAGGAAAAAAAAATTCACATAAAAAAAGGGGTGAGATTATACATCTGATTACAGAATGGTGGACTTTCATTAAAAAGATAAAAGAAATATAGGTTATATTATGCAAGATTTTATATCTATATATATACACCATTAAAACTAAATAGGGAAAACACATTTACCACAAATATGAAAATGAGTTAATAACATTAAGAAAATTATGTAAACAATTTGTTTACATAATTATAGAAACAAGATGTCATCTTCAATAGTTATGTAAAACTGAGATAGGTTTTTAGTCCAACAGAATAGCAGGAGAAATGATAATGATTAAATGTTGCTAAGGGTTGCAACATGGATAAAAGTTTGCTAGGAGTATATACTGGTACACCGTGATAAAACAATGTAATAAAATGTGTTAAAGCTTTAAAATATATGAGCCCTGGCCGGGCAGCGGTGGCTCATGTCTGTAATCCCAGCACTCTGGGAAGTGAAAGTTAGTAGATCGTGAGGTCAACAGATCTAGACCATCCTGGGCAACATGGCAAAACCCCGTCTCTACTAAAAATACAAAAATTAGCCGGGCGTGGTGTCATGCGCCTGTAGTCCCAGCTACTTGGGAGACAGAGGCAGGAGAATCGCTTGAACCCGGGAGGCGGAGGTTGCAGTGAGCCGAGATCATGCCACTGCACCCCAGTCTGGTGACAGAGCAAGACTCCGTCTGAAAAAAAAAAAAAAAAAAAAAAAAAATACAAGCCCTTTTACTCAGTAACTCCTTTCTTGGAATGCAAATTAAGGGAATAATCAAGACATTATTATACATGGCTTGCTCATGTAAAATTATAACAAATTAGAAGCATAAATAGAAATTAGCTGATTAAATTATGGCATATCACTACAAAATTACACAGCCGATAAAAACTGGTATTGGAAACATATTAAATATCATTGGAAAATGTTTAGGACCTAATGTATTTATCAGAATGCAAAAATGTATAAACAGTATGAACTTAATTATATAAAAACATTATTTCAACACATACAAAATATATGGGAAAAACTTAAAAATATTCCAGTGGGTCTGTTTAGCCTATAGCCTATTAACGACTATCTTCATTCACATAGAATTGCAATTCTGTATTGTAAAAGGCAACGCATTTATAAACTGATGCCATTTCACTTTGTTTTAACGCACTGTGTTCCTTGGCAAAAGTGTTTTAATGCAAATAAGTAATTTAAGCAATCATTCTTCTCCGTGTGACATGTCCACATTTTAATGTACTGTGTTTTAATTTTTATTCAATTAAATTAATTTCCAGCTTTGGCCGGGCGAGGTGGCTCAAGCCTGTAATCCCAGCACTTTGGGAGGCCGAGACGGGCGGATCACGAGGTCAGGAGATCGAGACCCTCCTGGCTAACACGGTGAAACCCCGTCTCTACTAAAAATACAATAAACTAGCCGGGCGCGGTGGCGGGCGCCTGTAGTCCCAGCTACTCGGAGGCTGAGGCGGGAGAATGGTGGGAACCCGGGAGGCGGAGCTTGCAGTGAGCCGAGATCGCGCCACTGCACTCCAGCCTGGGCGATACAGCGAGACTCCGTCTCAAAAAAAAAAAAATAAAATAAAATAAATAAATAAATAAATAAATTTCCAGCTTTATTTCTGGTATCTTCTTTGACCCATGGGTTATTTACAGGTATGTGTTTTATTTCCAACTATTTTCGGATTTTTGTAAATCCGAAATAGTTTTGTAAATAAATAAATAAATAAATCTTTGTTATTGATTTCTAACTTAATTCCATTGTGGCGAGAAAGCATACTTTGTGTGGTTTGAATTCTGTCAGATTTATTTAGACTAGCTTTATGGCACAGAATGAGATCTACCACCATAAACATCCTGTGCGCACTTGAAAAGAATGTGTGTTCTGCTTTTGTTAGATAATGTTCTACAAATATTAATTTAGCTAATAGTGTCACTCAGGTCTTTTACATCTTTACTGATCTGCTATCTATCCTTTCAGTTATTGAGAGGCGTATGTTGAAATCTCCAACTTTAATTCTGGATTTATCTACTTCTCTTTGCAGTTCTCAGTTTTTTGCTTCATTTATTTTGAAACTGTTATTAGGTGTGTACAAGTTTGGTTTTGTTATGTCCTTTTGATGACTTGATCTCTTTATCATTATAAAATCATCTTTGTTATCTCTGGCTAGAAACTTTGCTGGGATACCTATTTTGCTCAATACTTAATATAGCTACACCAGCTTTCTTTTGGCTAGTGTTAGCATAATACATCTTTTTCTATCATTTTCCTGTTAACTTACTTGTGCATTTATATATATTTTTTTAATTAATTAATTTTTTATTATACTTTAAGTTCTAGAGTACATGTGCATAACGTGCAGGTTTGTTACATATGTATACTTGTGCCATGTTGGTGTGCTGCACCCATCAACTCGTCAGCACCCATCAATTCGTCATTTATATCAGGTATAACTCCCAAAGCAATCCCTCCCCCCCCCTCCCCATGATAGGGCCCGATGTGTGATGTTCCCCTTCCCGAGTCCAAGTGATGTCATTGTTCAGTTCCCACCTATGAGTGAGAACATGCGGTGTTTGGTTTTCTGTTCTTGTGATAGTTTGCTAAGAATGATGGTTTCCAGCTGCATCCATGTCCCTACAAAGGACACAAACTCATCCTTTTTTATGGCTGCATAATATTCCATGGTGTATATGTGCCACATTTTCTTAATCCAGTCTGTCACAGATGGACATTTGGGTTGATTCCAAGTCTTTGCTATTGTGAATAGTGCCGCAATAAACATACGTGTGCATGTGTCTTTATAGCAGCATGATTTATAATCCTTTGGGTATATACCCAGTAGTGGGATGGCTGGGTCATATGGTACATCTAGTTCTAGATCCTTGAGGAATCGCCATACTGTTTTCCATAATGGTTGAGCTAGTTTACAATCCCAACAACAGTGTAAAAGTGTTCCTATTTCTCCACATCCTCTCCAGCACCTGTTGTTTCCTGACTTTTTAAATGATTGCCATTCTAACTGGTGTGAGATGGTATCTCATTGTGGTTTTGATTTGCATTTCTCTGATGGCCAGTGATGATGAGCATTTTTTCATGTGTCTGTTGGCTGTATGAATGTCTTCTTTTGAGAAATGTCTGTTCATATCCTTTGCCCACTTTTTGATGGGGTTGTTTGTTTTTTTCTTGTAAATTTGTTTGAGTTCTTTGTAGATTCTGGATATTAGCCCTTTGTCAGATAAGTAGATTGCAAAAATTTTCTCCCATTCTGTAGGTTGCCTGTTCACTCTGATGGTAGTTTGTTTTGCTGTGCAGAAGCTCTTTAGTTTAATTAGCTCCCATTTGTCAATTTTGGCTTTTGCTGCTGTTGCTTTTGGTGTTTTAGACATGAAGTCCTTGCCCATGCCTATGTCCTGAATGGTACTACGTAGGTTTTCTTCTAGGGTTTTTATGGTATTAGGTCTAACATTTAAGTCTCTAATCCATCTTGAATTAATTTTCGTATAAGGGGTAAGAAAAGGATCCAGTTTCAGCTTTCTACTTATGGCTAGCCAATTTTCCCAGCACCATTTATTAAATAGGGAATCCTTTCCCCATTTCTTGTTTTTGTCAGGTTTGTCAAAGATCAGATGGCTGTAGATGTGTGGTATTATTTCTGAGGACTCTGTTCTGTTCCATTGGTCTATATCTCTGTTTTGGTACCAGTACCATGCTGCTTATCCACCATGATCAAGTGGGCTTCATCCCTGGGATGCAAGGCTGGTTCAACATTCGCAAATCAATAAACGTAATCCAGCATATAAACAGAACCAAAGACAAGAACCGCATGATTATCTCAATAGATGCAGAAAAGGCTTTTGACAAAATTCAACAGCCCTTCATGCTAAAAACTCTCAATAAATTCGGTATTGATGGAACGTACCTCAAAATAATAAGAGCTATTTATGACAAACCCACAGCCAATATCATACTGAATGGGCAAAACCTGGAAAAATTCCCTTTGAAAACTGGCACAAGACAGGGATGCCCTCTCTCACCACTCCTATTCAACATAGTGTTGGAAGTTCTGGCTAGGGCAATCAGGCAAGAGAAAGAAATAAAGGGTATTCAGTTAGGAAAAGAAGAAGTCAAATTGTCCCTGTTTGCAGATGACATGATTGTATATTTAGAAAACCCCATTGTCTCAGCCCAAAATCTCCTTAAGCTGATAAGCAACTTCAGCAAAGTCTCAGGATACAAAATTAATGTGCAAAAATCACAAGCATTCTTATACACTAGTAACAGACAAACAGAGAGTCAAATCATGAATGAACTTCCATTCACGATTGCTTCAAAGAGAATAAAATACCTAGGAATCCAACTTACAAGGGATGTAAAGGACCTCTTCAAGGAGAACTACAAACCACTGCTCAGTGAAATGAAAGAGGACACTAACAAATGGAAGAACATACCATGCTCATGGATAGGAAGACTCAATATCGTGAAAATGGCCATACTGCCCAAGGTTATTTATAGATTCAATGCCATCCCCATCAAGCTACCAATGAGTTTCTTCACAGAAGTGGAAAAAACGGCTTTAAAGTTCATATGGAACCAAAAAAGAGCCCGCATTGCCAAGACAATCCTAAGTCAAAAGAACAAAGCTGGAGGCATCACGCTACCTGACTTCAAACCATACTACAAGGTTACAGTAACCAAAACAGCATTGTGTATTTATATTTAAAGTGCAATGCCATGATGCCTTATAGCCATCATAGTTGGGTCTTGTTTTATCCAATCTGATATTTTGCCTTTTAATTGGTGACTTAAAAATATCAATTTGTAAAAATGCTACCTAATTATGTATTAGAAGAAAAATTAGCTTATAAATTGCCATATTTTGTAGGAAAACATTTCAGTGTTTTAGGAGGAGCAAAATGGAATTCAATTAGTAAAATTATGGCTCTAATATGCTTTCGGTAAGATCATTATTTTTTAATTAAACAATATTATAATGAAGAACAATGGCAATGAATAATTTCTAAACGTAATAATTACCACATGTGTAGAGAAGATCTGCTTAATATAAAGTTCAGTGTGTGACCTGGTATGAATAACACTCTTGGCTTATTGATTACATGGCTGAGTGTAAGACAATTCTTAACCTCATTCTTTAAACAATGGATCAATTTGAAAACTAGATGGCATTGCTGAGCTTCCAGGAATAGTTAAATACAATTAATACATGTGTTAAAATAATTTGAGGAAGATATTTTGAAGATCTAAAGGCAATACAAATATAAATTCTAACTGTTGCCTTTCCTTTCTGCATACAGTCTAGTGTTCATAAAGTTGCCCAGAGTTATCCCGTCTCACTCACAGAAGTCAGTGTCCTTTTCATAGCAGACAAGGCCTGCATTTTCTGCTCCTGCCTGACTTCTAAACCCATTGCCTCTTACTACCTAACTTGTGACTTCTCTGGACACCTTTTTCTGTATTGTTTCCTTCAGGCACATTTGCCGCCCCTTCTCAAAAAACTCTTTTTGCCTCAGGCCATGGCACTTGCTGTTCCCTCTGCCTGAAACTCTCTTCTACCAGACATTTACCTGCATAGGCTATTCCCTTACCTCCTTTAGGTCTCTGTTCACATGCCACCATATCAGAAATGTCTTTCTTATTTCTACCAGTTTTAACACAACAAATTTTTATATATTTTACCTTTATATCTACAGCTCTACATGTTACTAGTGGGAATTAAGAAACAAAGGAAAAAAAAAGAATCTTTGATCAATTTAAATCAATAGCTGTAGTTTTACACCTGGAATTTGGTTAACATTTTCCTAAAGTAATGACTTCATTGTGTTGCTTTTCTGAGAGTTTTTCAAAGTAAAACTTCTAAAAAACTTAAAATTTTCATGTCCCCATGTTCATGTTTTTAAGTAATCTCAACCAAACAACTTTGCAAGAAACAGGTAAGTATTGGTTTTGAGAAGGGCTTTAACATGATAAATTTATAAATTCTGATGTTTCTGGCATTTCTTATCTCCAGATTTAAAGATATTGCTGAAAGCTGACTATAAGAAATCTCTCTCTGCCCTTCTCTCTCCTACCCTGGATTGAGTTCCCTTGCAGGCTGGATACCACTTCTTAACTATTTGCATTTCCCCTCCTAAGGCACAGAAATAGTTTGACTTGGGACTTTGTTTTTATGGTATTTTAAACTTTACTTATTCTAAATTTCCCTGAAGATTCTAACCATTTTGTAGAATATAAATGTCAGAATCAGCAGATCTGGAGCCACAGAGAAATGGGATAATATTTTCCTGTGGAAGAGGTATCTTTTTAGAAACAGCTTTAAGTCAAATAGGAAATCTCTCCACACGCTAATTTATACGCAGAACATGATGTTGTTAAACAGTATTGTGGAAGAACATACACACACATGATCACCCCCATTCATTCTAGTAAAAAGCACTGTAGATAATGTAAGCTCCTCCCCAACCTCCCCAGATTTGCTTATTATTATCTTTAAACTTAATATCCTATTTTTTCTACAGAAAGTTATTATTTTCTTCTCCCTTTAACCTGTGGCATAGTAAGCATAGAACCTGCAACCAATAAGGTGGAAAAAATTTCTGAAGAGTTTTCAAATTCTATAAGTGATCTGCCACTTGTTAATCATCCTTTATAATTATGTCTTAGGTATCTTAAAAGACTAAGCCTTTTTCTTTCAATATTTATCAAAGAGTTGCAAATAATATTTTAAAAAACCCTAGTATTTTGGGTCCCACCTTGTTGGTTATTATTTGGATGTCAACAATATCTGGTAAAAATATTGAACAAAACATTAAAAAAAAAAAAAACTCAAATCTTGAATTAACAAAACAGAGAAGGAACACAAAAACTTTACCCAAATTAATGAGATACCCACAAGAAACAAAACATTAGTAGTAAACACAAGTGCTTATAAAATTTAAAGCATGTTACACATTTCCATTGCCTTAAAAAACTTAGTTATAATAGACCTTTCAAAAAGAACAAAGTTTAGCCATGCTGTATAGTGATGGATGCAGATTCTGGGACAAAGTAACTTCTATGAATTGGATGAATGTGGTAATGGCATGATGGATACTTGGAAGGCTTGCTTCTTCCAAGTCTGTAAATTGAAGTTAATGACTCTAACTTTTAAAATCGTAACCACTTTTTGACTGGGTTATGTTAATGGTTCCCCACATTGTATAGCTTACTGAAAAGTCTGAAGCTGCACAAAGGATCTGAGGAAGATTTTAGGCTCCACAGCTCTATCTCCACTGGATTGATTTTGCTACCTTGTTTAACTTTATTCAGTTAATAGATCTACCTTACTATAAATCTTTTTTTACTGTAAAAAGGAAATCTTACTCTTCTCCATCCTTAATATAGCCACCTATTAGAGTACTAGAGGTTCTATCCATAGATTTGGTGTTTTTTAAATTAAAGTTATAAACCTGGGTTTCTAGGCTCAATATTTGATATAAAAAAAAGTACCATTTTTCAGTAGAACTTTGTGATATATTTTTATCACTTTGTGGAGAAAATCTCGGGTAATAAAATTTCATTCTTTGTTTATTTACCATTTCCCAGACTTTTCAAAATAGAGAAATGAGTTGAGTTACATGGGCTAAAAACCCTGATGGTGTTCATGCAGAACCTGAACCACTGTGAAAAACAAGATTATTAAAATTACTTTTTGGCACAGTATTTAATTTTTAGTGTGGTAAAGCAGGAATTTATAATGTCCACCTACTTATAGGTCTCCTCTTAATTATTAATAATAGTTTTTTTGTAAGTATAACTTATTTTGTGAATAGTTCAAGCTCCTATTTAAGGCCAATCTTTCCACATGTGCATTGGGCCCTATTTCCTCTTACCTTTTCAAGAACTTTACTCTTAAAATTACTTCCTTTTTATTGTACTATCAATTTTAAAATTTATAGTGAACACAGATATGGTCAAACATCCCCTATATTAAAAAACCAAACCAAACCAAAAAAATTCCTTTGGCTGTTCTCCCTAACAGTATCACCCTATTCATCTGTGTTACTTCATAAGACAACTCCCTGAAAAAGCTGTCTATATTTGCTGTCTCAACTTCACCCTTTATTCTTTTTTAAACTCATATGACCAGGCTTTCATTCTTTAGAACTGCTTCACCAAACAACTCCGCAAGACCACCAACGTCCCCCATGTTGCCAAACATGATTTTTCTCTATCTCATTTATAGCATTTGACACTGTTTTTAAAAGGTCAGAATGATCAATTCTTTATTCTCTTGGCTTCTTGATCACTACAGCCTCCCAGGCTTTCTTCTATATACCTAAGTACTAATTCTTGGTTTCAATGATTGACAACTTTTCCTTTTCTAAGCATCTCAGTATTGAAGTGCGCCAGTGCCAAATACTTGGCCATTCCTTTGGTTTTAAACACTATGTTAAGATGCTGATAACTGCTCATTTTCTATTTCCAATTCCAACAGCTCCCTCATCAATTACTTCTCTGACATTTCCACCAAGATGTCTAAAAGGCATCTCAACTTATGTTCAAATTAGAACTTTAAATTTGCAAGACCACTCCCCTCCTCCCTAAACAACAACAACAAAACTCTGCTCTATTACCTTATTATCAGTATCCTTCAAGTCACTAAACCACTTAACCAACTGCTTAGGTCAAAACTTTGAAATCACGTTTGATATCTCTCTCCCGTGCCCCACAGCCAATCCACAAGTTTAATATCAAAATATTACCACTGCTTTAAGAAGCCTCCACCTCCACAGCCACCACCCTAGTCCATCATGACCTCACTTGGATTACTGCAATAACCTCTTTTTTTTGTTGAAGCAAGTCAGTTGTTTACTCACATTAATATTCAAATCTCTACATAAGCAAAAAGAGATTAAAAAGAATATATAAAGATAATCCCAGAATAAAATCACACTTTAAGATGGGCATAGAAAGGAGCCCCAAATGTCCACAGATATAGCAAATATAGGTCTATACAGAGATAGTTTCATATACTAAATGCTGAAACATCTGCAGAATGAAAAATACAAAGTCTTTCAAATATTTATGTGACTGTTCATAATCCTGAAGACAATTTCCTCAAGCATTTCATTTTTATGAAATCATTAAATTCCAACAAGATATCTGAAAGCAGAAAGTGAATTTTATTGGCATTATTTATTTGAATGTACAAAATGTATTTATTCATTTGGTATTTTAGAAGAGATGCAACTACTTATGTGCTTTTTGAAAGCAATAACCTTTTAACTGGTCAGCCTGCTCCTATTTTCCTCCCTATAGCTTATTCATATACCAGCAGAATAACCTTTTAATTTTTTGCTCTCAATCTTCTACTGACCTCCCATGTACTCAAACTAAATTTAAATTTCATACCAAGCTTACATGGACTCATACATCATGGTCCTTGGCAATGCCCTAGTCACAAACAAAGCACATTCCTGTCTCAGAGATTCTGTACTTACCGATCCCTCTGCCTGGATTTGTTTTTCCCTCAGATACATTTTAAGATTTGCTCTCTTACTTCATTCAAGTCTCTGTTTAAATATCACCTCCAAAGAGAGGCTTTCCCTGACCATTCATACTGAAGTGTTATCTTCCCCAACCCACTTGTCTCTAGCCCCCTTAATCTATACCATTTTTCTTTATAGCATCCTTATATTTATTAGAAATAAAGTTTAATTCAGTTTCAATATTGACCAGGATCTGTTATTTGAGTTTTACCTTTTGGTAGTCTTAACAAACAGATGCTTATTTTAACGCTGTTCTGACATTCCAGAAATATATAATATTAATATTTGTATAAGGACAGATGTTACCACCCTATTTCATAAGTGTAACAATGTTAGACTGTCAACAAGGCATGATATTTAGATTTATTTAAAAATATTCACTATATGCTACTTGAATGAAAACCCCTTATGTGCTCTATAGGTTGAAATTATCTTAGTCTGAATCATTACTATGTATTTAGTATAGCAAGAGAATAATTTAAAGAATAATTATAATAAAAATTGTTAATTTTGTGTTAAAGATTTCAGAACTTATGGTTCAAGAAATAGATTGGTAATTAATACAAATATTATACTAAAATAGCAAGATAAATATAAAAAAGTTGGAAACATTTTAGTCAAGAAATATTAATAAAAATTTAACTAATTCAAAAATATATGTATCAGACAGCCCTGAAATCCAGATCTTTGTGGAATTATTCAATATACTGACATTTTCAAAATTAAATAACATGTAACAAAATTTAATCATAAGTTACTTAGTTCTATTTAACCATGAGTCTTTTAAGAGGAAGAGTTATGTGGAAATATTTCCCATTTTGTGAGGACCAAATAATAATGGAATATCAACTTTGCTATCTCAAAATTTCTCAAGGAGGAAAAGTCAAATATTTTAAAAATATCCAATATAAATCATCTTCAGACATAAAAACAAAAGATGAGAAAAAAATAAAAACTAGGTACACATAATATTTATTTTCTCACTTATCAAATTTCAGAGCTGTAGACATCAAAAATAATATGTATTTAGGAACAATTTCTTGTTGAGGTTTTGATTCTATGGAGGTTAAAAAAATTTGTCAAAATCACTGACATAGATTACGAATAATTTTCAGGAGATAAAGTAAAAGGAGTTCTGAGGTTTGCTAAGCTATGAATCTTATGTTCAAGATTCTTTCTAGAATATATATTATAAAAAATATTTTCTTAAATTATTTTTATCGTATACAAAAGTTAGTATTATTGATAGTGTTAAGCCAAATACTTTACTTCAATATTATGTACAACAGACACATAGATAAATAATATACAGCCCAAAGTCCTTTTGAAGTGTGATAACATATAAATCAACAATAAAACCAATCACTACTTTCCTTGCTTGTGAAGAGATTTCCAGTTGCAAATAGCTAACAACAAAGTAAAGTTGATAGATAATATATTATGGAATGGAAAATCAGCAAGTAAAGCATAATGCAATTATTGACAAAGGAATAAATGTGGTGACGGCTATGATTGATTTAGGAATCACATGCACACAATGTTTTCTTCACAACCTTCCATTGTATCATCAGAAATAATAAAACATTTTGATAGGCGGGATTTATTGACAACAGTAGAAAAACTGTTAACCATTTCTATTCTTCTTCTTTACCAAAAACAAAAGTATATGGCATACAAGACATTTAGCAACTCTCTTGTTATATATTAACAACGTATGTTCAAATAAGATTAAGAGAAGACTTTAAATAGCAAAAAAAAAAAAAAAAAAAAAAAAAAAAAAAAAAAAAAAAGGCTCCTAAATCAAGGGAAGTGTTGGAACAATACTTTGAGAGTAAGGGTACCAGCATAGGAGATATTACTAACAATCATTGGTTATTTGCAGGAAAAATCGTTTGCTAGACCTTGCTGATTCTTCAAGAAACCAAATTTGTCATAAGAGTTTAAGTATTCTCTGCATGTTTTCTGCTGTAAAGATCCTCTTATTATGCTACTCCAGGAAGCTGCTAAACTTGGTATGCATGTGATGAAAGATGCAATGCAGATAGAAATTCAGGAAAGGTTTTGTTATCTTGAAAAGCCAATTATGTTGCTATATTGCCAAATTTCTAGAACCAAGATTTATCTTCTGCAAGCAGTACAAATAGCATGTTTTGTAAGATTGCTTCTATAAAAGTGCATATCATTGTAGACCATAGAGTACTGTTTAGTATTCCAAATGTGCAAGATAGTTGGCCATACGAAGCATTTATCAGCTGTTACTGCTGAGAAATTACTGTCCCTGTGCAAAATTTGGCTCTTAACATTTTGTAATACTATTGCTATAGTAAAAGCTTTATTTTTCTGAATACAATTTCAGATGTATACCCTAAGTTCATTCTGTGATGGTGGTAATCCAATTTAAAGCTTGGCTGCATATTAATCTTTAATTTCAAGATTTTGACCAAATTATTTTGATATAATTCTAATATTAACATATTCATTTGTTTGCTATCTATCTCCTTCACTAAAATGTAGTAATTCCTGTTGACGGGAATGGTGTATTTCTAGCACTTAAGAACAGTGGCTGGCATAAAATAGAAGCTCAGTAAATATTCACTGAATGATTAAACTAATAAATATATATTCATATATATGAATAAAAAACATCCACAGGTTTCTCTTATGGGTATAATATACAAAAATGGGGATGCTGGAGGTTTTAAAGCCACATATAGACGTTTTCAACTTTGTTTATTTATATAAGTCTTCTATGAATAATTTTACTGAGTACTTACTGGGTGTGAAATACCATACTAAGGACTAGGAGAGTTACTAAGATGAGTTAGGAAAATAACACACTCTTCCAGGAATGCAGAATATGGTAGCAGAACCTTCCCAAAATACAGTAAGAAACATCAAAAAATGAGTGAAAATCTAACAATGTAATTATAATAAATTGCTTTTTACATTTGAGATCTTAAAAGAAATAAAACACCTCAAATGTTAGATTGTGGCAGTAAAGTATAAAGTTAAACCATAATATTTATGGGTAGATTTAGATAGAAGCCAAAAATCTCAAAATATGTAATGAAATACTACAGAATATATCCCAGGAAGCTAAATCATGATGATTGGAAAAAACAGATTTATGCCAATTTGCTTGAGAATAAATAACCTTATGATTGGAGTCATTTATTTATTCAACAAATATTTACTGAAAAGCCTATTTGTACCAGTTACTGTCTACATGCTTGGATAGGGCAGTAAACAGACAAAACTCTCTGCCCTTATGAAGCTTCCTTTTTAGTGGAAGAATACATAGAAACGCTTGAAAATGAATGGATTCTAATATACAGAGTATTAGATGAAGATATAGGCCATAGAGAAAATCAAAGAAGGAAAAGAGAGTAAGAAGTATTGGGGATGGGGTGGAGGTTACCATTTGAAACAGGATGGTCAGGGAAGGCTTCACTGAAAAGGTGACATCTGAGCAAAGACCTGAAGGAGGTAAGGATGCTTCCTTGTGCCTATGGGCGGGCGGGGGGAGAGCATTCCAAGGAGAGGAAGCAGCAAGGGTAAAGGCCATGAGAGGGAGCGTGCTGGGTTTGTTCACTGAAAAGCAAGACCAGTATGGCTAGAACAGAGTAAATAAAGTAGAAAACCAGGAAAGGAAAGCAGAGAGATAATGGGGCTTGACCTTAAAGAAACTTGTAGGTTGTTATAAGGATTTTGATACTCGAGATGAGATGACTAGTCATGGGGATATTTCCAAGACAGGAGTGATGTAATCTGAGCTGTGCTTTCACATAGGAACATTTGAGATTGTGTGGTTGAGAACCAATAAGAATGGGAACAAGGGTGGAAGCAGAACTCTAGTTAGATAGTAGCTGCATTCACAATGACTTCAATCAAGGTAGTGGTAGTACAGATGGCAAAAGGTACCTCTGAATGTATTTTGAATGCAGAGAAAATATGACTTTCTGGTAGACTGGATGTGAAGTGTGAGAGGAGAGAAGTCAACAATGATTCCAAAAGTTTTAGACTGAACTACCCCCTGGGGAACAGGAGGTAGCACTAAGTGGTTCTAGATTGTAGTACTTCTGCTATTTGCTCAAAGACTTCCTTTAATTATTTGTTTTGTTGCTTATTTACTTGTCTATTTTCCTGATAAGCTTTAAGGATAGTCTATATGTCATGTCAAGTGGTATTTACGAATAACAATAATTAATGCTATTTATCTATTGCTTAGATCACCCCAAGACTTCAAGGTGCCTAATAGTTGATATAAACAACAAAATTCTGTCATAAGAAGGAAGGGTGGCAGGATTTGGTAGTAGAGCAATGTACCAGCCACTGGCTTGACCTTGCCAAAAAAAATTTGAGTGGAATTCAAGAAGTCACTGTGGATCTTAAAACTAAAGACATGAAACTGAAGCAGAAGTTTGAAATGAACTGTAAGTATTAATGGCAAACCTTAATGCTAATTTAACACACAGCACTCCAAGTTTGCTTTTCAAAGGAAGCATAATGGGGGAGATATTTAGGAGTCCACTAAACATTTCCGGAATATTGGGTCTATTAAGCATAACCAAGTATAAGTAGGTCATGGTGATAAAGATCTCTCTCTATATCCTGGCTTGGATATCGAAATCATCACATGAGCAGGGCTGGAATAAAAATTGCAGGTGTACAGTCAAGGGATCCAACTATGAGTAGTTCAGAAAACTAGGACAAAGGAACCAAAACAAAGGCTGACAATGTAAGATTCACAAACAGGGTAGAGAACATGCTAGAATTTAGAATGATCATCACAGAAGAATCAAAATATCCTGCTATAAGGGATACGCTACAAGTCAAAGGGAAAACACGGAATGGAAATCAAGAACACAAGAAAATCTTTGAAGGATGTCATTTCTGAAGAAAAGGCAGAAAAATTTGAAGCCAGGGAAATAATTCTAAATTTCCCAAAGAGAATAATCCGTCTAGTCCATTCATTTGTTAAATCCTTTGTTCATTCATTCATTTAGCAGACAGTATATAGGTATTGGAAATACATTGGAATTTTTTTTTAAAAAAGATCTTTGCTCTAAAGGATCTTATAGAAACCAGAGAGTGAATGCCAGGCTGCCTGCAAGACTCTGTGGCTCAGGTTCCTTGGATACCTAGGGGATCTATAGCTCTCTCTAAATTAAGCATATTCAAAGGAGAGTCTTAAACCTTTTGCCACAAAGTAGACTAGCATTCTCTCCATACTGCAGCTAAAATAATCCCTTTAAAACATAATCTGACTTTCCTCCTTAAAATCCTGCAATGGTTACCTTTTGTCCTTAAGATAAAATATAATTCCTTAATACATTATCATGATTTGGCCCCTCTTGCTCTCCAGCCTGAACACCCCTCCCTGCAATCTATGCTCTGCTTTTAGTTACTTGAAACCACAATGCTTACTTTTTATTAATTTTTTTTTACAAAATTTCAATAACTTTGGTATAACACAATACTTACTCTTGATATCAGACTCTGGTCTGCCTTCTGTCTGATAAATTCTTTCCTCTCATCCTCATTTGGTTTATTCCTACTAAATTCTCAGCTTAAGCATCACTTCTCTGACCCCTTCTAGGTTAAGTAGTGCTATTTGCTTCCATAATACTGTAGTTCCTTTATCACTCTTCTCTTACTGTTGTTTATTCAGTTCTATCTTTCTGATAAGTTGTAAGGATAATTCCTGGAGAACAAGATGCATGTCTATTTTGTTTACCACTCCATATTCAGCAACCTCACACAGTGTTTGGCACCAGGAAAGTATTAATCACATTTGTGGAATTATCTGTTTTAAGAGGCGAGTTCTCATTGTTGCCCAGGCTGGACTTGAACTCTTGGGCTCAAGTGATCCTCCTGCCTCAGCCTCCTGAGTCACTGCAACTACAGGCACGTGCCACTGTGTCCAGCTTACATTTATAGAACTTTTTTTGATAAAATGATGAATGAATATAAGATCTGTGAGGCAGTTATTGTATCTCCTTACTAATCATTATATCCCCAGTACTTCACACAGGGCCTAGAATAAAGTAGCTGCTTATTATATTTTTGACTGACTGAATGAATGAATCACTGCTGCCTTTGACCCAAGTCAGTCTTACCTTATTTGCATAAAACTCCTGTAATAAACTGGCACGATATATGACACCCTCAATAGTTTGTTCTCTTTTCCCATAAACTATGCCTCAAAATGCAAGACCCTAAAATCTTAAACTATAGCTGGATCTGGGCTCAACCTGCTGTATACCTGTTTGGATTGAGTCTGATCATTATGCTTTCTTAAGAAACCAAAAGGTGCCATTTTCACAGTTCCTTGCAAATAGTGCTTCTAATTTTCCCTGCCCACCCAGTTTCCCATTCTTTGTTTTCCAACTAGGTAGTTACATTGTTCTCCAAGTATCACAAGCTGCTCTGGATATGAACCTGTGAAACAGAAGGCACAGATGAAAACAAGGGATCTATCAAGCCCTTGAATAGATGAAAAGCAAATCCCAAATATTAAAGGTTACCTCAGGAAGATAGATGGACATCTATCTATATTTAAAATTTAAAAAATATTAAGCCAGGAAAATAAAACAACATTAAAAAGTATTCCCAAGTGGTTGTGGAAGAACTAGTGCATATTCCCTGGTTGGAAGGATGAAAGGTAAGCTATGGTCAGTCCTGAACATTATCTTGAGGGTTAGGAGGATATTTTATCACTACAATTAATGTTAAATGCCTCATAAAGCTTTTAAAATTACACAGTAGAAAAGTGTTCAGTTCTGATGATTAGTTTTTCATTAGTTTTGATGACCAGTTATTAATATATGAATAACCATGCAAGAAATTGCAATAATTCCTGTAAAATTGTTTTAAAGAATATTATAGTACCACCAATATATTTATCATTATAAACACACAGCATAATTATTAAGTGTACTTACATAGTGTAATATAGGCTACCATTCATAGCAAGTTAAAAGTCCCTGTCCTTTTAAAAATAATTTAAAGGAAACAGTACTGAAAAGTACATGAAGTGGTAAATTATCATAGCCATGCAATTATACAACAAACTTCAGAGCATTTCTATACTTTTCAAAGATCACTAATAGACTTTCTCCCTTTCTTCCTTCCTTCCAGCATTTAGTGATAGATTATGTCCAGGCATATGCACAGCAGATAGATAGAAAGATGACTAAATCAGAGTCCCTGACAGATTCTTCTCTGCCTGCTAATTTTAACCTCATTTCCAGATCTAGTACTTTTTCTTCCTTCAACAATCCTACAAACTGGAGAACTGGTTATAATAGAAGCCAAACTATTGCTCAGATCGGTCCTGGTACCTTCAAAGGAGTCCCAATTGTAGGCTGGCAAATAGCGTAAGAAGAGATGAAAAGATGAAAAGACAGAAGAACAAGGGAAGACCCCCTGGAGGAGGTCTCTAAAGAGTAAAGAACAGACAGAATCAATACACAGGTCTAGGGATAAGCCTTCAATTTCATAAGGTCAACTTTTATGTTAGAACAAAGATGATGAAGGTGGCTTCAGACAAATTTGTAGATGAGAGAGAAGGGCAGGAATTTTCAAGTGGTCATATCTCACAGCTTGAATTTTCTCTGTGAAGTAAAACATAAGGTGTTCTGCTAAGGAAAAGGGGAGTCAGTGACAGAATGGAGTCTTCAAGAAAGAGTGAAGGTTTGAAACATCACTGTGGAATACAGGAGCAGTGCTCAGGGCCCATCCACTGTATCTGAACTGTACCTGAAGTGTACACTGTATCTGAAGTGTTGGTAGCAGAGCTCAGCAGCCTGCATATGGACAGATACTAATCCAAGTTAAATGGTTTTTGGAAAGGATGAAGCATAAAGAAAAGTGAGTTAGGGTACTGAAGGTGCTAGAAAGAGAATACATTTATATGCCACAAATTGCAGGATGAATCGGCCAGAATCAGGAAAGAAAGTGACAGAATGAGAGAATACTGAGCAGGAAGAGACTGGAAAGTCTAGAGAATACAAACTTGAGAATGAAATGTGGCTGTTGTCAAAGAATAACATGTATGCTTAGGGGTTCAAAGGTGGAGCAGAGATGAGTGATAACAAGGTTAAAGATGTGAACAGGTTTGTGGATTATTTGTTTTTTTTTTTAAAAGCATGGATGAAGAGTGCTGCATTGAGAAGGACACAGATCAAGTTATTCATGTGATGGTAGAAGTTAATGTGGTTAAAACGAAAGGCTCTTTTGTGAAGCTGGTGCAACAAGCAGAGGAAGACAGTGGAAAATCCACAAAGGTACCTTGTTTGCATCAACTAATCTGTATCATTTACTATTCCTTAAAAAATACACTCTTTCTCTGTCTATACTATTCTTCTGTTTTCCTGAAGTTACCTGACTGGTTTATTCTGAAAAAAATTTATCAATTTGAAAAAAACTTTTTAAAAGCAGCTCCCCATAGAGAGCTCCCTAAGGCAAACTAGTCACAGTGATGATTCAGTTTCAGTTACCGTCTATGAGATCCATCTCTACTAAAATTGTAAATTGTTCTCTAAACTCTCCAAAATGATGAAAAGCCACAGTAAAGCAGAAAACACGTTTTTTTGTAAACAAAACAAAACAAAACAAAAAAGGCCGGGCGCGGTGGCTCAAGCCTGTAATCCCAGCACTTTGGGAGGCCGAGATGGGCGGATCACGAGGTCAGGAGATCGAGACCATCCTGGCGAACACGGTGAAACCCCGTCTCTACTAAAAAAAAATACAAAAAACTAGCTGGGCGAGGTGGCGGGCGCCTGTAGTCCCAGCTACTCGGGAAGCTGAGGCAGGAGAATGGCGTAAACCCGGGAGGCGGAGCTTGCAGTGAGCTGAGATCCGGCCACTGCACTCCAGCCTGGGCGACAGAGCGAGACTCTTGTCTCAAAAAAAAAAAAAAAAAAAAAAAAAAAAAAAAATAGTGCTATACAAAAATAACAAATGGCAGAATAATGAATATATGGTGTTTTATGTGCAAAATCATAATGTAATTCTCACTAGTGATTAGCACAATGGTTATCTCTATAATACAATAGTCACACAGTCAGACAACCCACTTAGTAAATAATTTAGGCTTACCTGTATTGCAAGGGCACGGGCAACAAGACCTCTAAGGTATTGTAAGGGATCTTCTGGGCCTTCCCACTTGCTCTGCCATGCGAGAGGACACTGCAATTTTAAAAGGGTCAAAATTGAGTTTGTGTATATGATACTACATATAAAAGACTAACAGTAGTGTGATGGAGAAAAATTTTGGCATAATTCACATATACATATGAAATTCATTAAGATATATCTGTTCTTCTATGATCTCATTAAATTGAATAGTAGAGACAACATGAATTAATGTTTCTCTAAAAGGAAGAAAAGTACAAGTTCCTGAAAGGATAAATAGATGAACTTAAACTGGCATATAAAAAATAGTCAACCATGTTTTCTTAAACAATATTTACTGCATAATGAAACATAAATTTGACAAATTCACTTTATAAGTGGTGAAGATTATAAAACAATCAGCTTTGGTCCCTACAGTATTTTTTAAAACTATAAATAGAGCAGTATAACGGAAACTTTATTCCCAAACCACATTGAGACATATGAAACAGAAAAAATTAAAAAGGAGTACATTAAATTAAAAACAAATAAAATAAAACCCCTCTAAGAATAGCTGCCTTACAAAAGTTATCTTTCTAATATTTGACCTTCCAATACAGGCATTCTCTGTTAATGCAGACTCTTCACTGCACAAGTATTCTTGTAAGTTCATGTTGATTATAATATACCTTTTTGGTGAAGATTTTCTGGATTTTCTAAATATTTTATAAATATCACACAAACTTCTCAACATATTATTTTTCTGAAGTGTGGAAATAAGGAGAGAACATCAATTTTATACCCCCAACACTGTCTGATTACATAGTTAAGAAACTATGGGCTAGAATATATCAATAATGTATAGAAAATGGGAATTGTAAGATGACCAAATTTAGAGTAGAAAAGGACCTTAGAAAATACTGAATCCCTTTACTTTACAGGAATAAAGTAAGCCTTCTTAGGAATGTGATAGATAAGTGCCAGAACTGTGCTTTGATTTAAAACAGGTGTAGTGATTTTGAAACACAACTGCAAATCCTTTGGCACTTTGCCTCTTGAGACTTGAGGTCTGTGCTCCTGTCTTCCAATACAAAGGAAGTGATACTATGACAGTTTCCAAGTCTAGGCTATAAAAAATTGGTTGCTTATATTTCCTGCCTTTTGAGACTTTTAATCTTAGAAGCCAGTCACCATGCTGCAGAGCCCAAACTGTCTTTGGAGAGGCCCATGTGGAGATAAACAGAGACCCCCAGCTCTCAGCTGGCACCAACTTGCCAACCATGTGAGTGAGCTGTGTGAAGGAGACAAGCTTTCTCCACCAAGCCCTAGTAAATTCCAGACTTTTAAGCTAAAAATAAATGATTTTTTAAAAAATATTATTTTAAGCCAGTAAGTTTTGGTGAGATTTATTCTGCAGCAAGACAACCGATAACAATTTTGATACACCAGAGGCGGGGTGCTGCCTTAACAAAATCCTGAATCATATGGCACTGGACTTGAGACTAGGTGGTGGGCTGAAGCTGGAGGGATCTTTAGGAGAATGTAAGTGAAAACTTAGAGGACTTCTAGGAGACTACTAGAGGAAGCCTATGGAGCTTTGAGGACTTAAAAAAAAAAGGAAGGAAAAATCTCAGACAACCCTCTGTTAAACAGCAGGGCTTCAATAAATCGTAAGGGTGTTGTCCCACAGCTGATGCAAAAGAAGCCTAAGATAGAAAGAAAGGCTTATCTTGAAAAAATTTGTGGTTGTGGTTTTTGTCTAATGGAGTGAATCTCAATGAGATTCATAGCAAACTCCCAGTTTTAGAGAAACTGTTCTGGTGTAAACTATCAGTTTAGGATTACAGGGTTAGGAGAGGGTGCAAATCAAAGAGAACTTGGCTCCAGGGCTTCTATGGGCAGGGAGCAGACTGAGAAAACCACTCAGCTGCAAACATGAGCTATATCTTTACTAAAATGTATGGATAAGTCAGAGGTTAGAATCAAGAGCTCGAAGGGTAAAGCCAAGAGCAATTAATCATTCCTAGGAAACAATACAAAATTCTAATAAAGGAACTGGAAACATGAACTTGCTTGGATTTCAGAATTGCTAACGACAGGTTAGCCTCCCAATCTTCCTCCACCCTTTTTGAATATGTCTTTGCAGTTACCCTAAGCCTGTCCTACCATTTTATATTGGTTTTAAAGGGAATAGGTAACTTGTCACTATAGTTCACTGGTCTTTAGATGGGAACAATATTTATGCAGCTATTTTTGAGGAATCAAACCCAAAAAGCCTCATTCATACTTTCACCTGATTTAAATGACAATTTTTTCCCTTTAGCCTTAGCCTGATCCTGTAATGAAACGAAACATGTGGAGGAGTTTGGGAGGAGACAGTTGTATTTTGCATGTGGGGAAATGTAAATAATTTGTGCCAAGAGGGCAGACTGTGGCAGTTTTTAAACATGACTCCTAAATTATTTGACACTCCTCTCACTCACAAGAGCCAGCCCATGAGTAACCTTGGAAGCTGAGCCTTGTGAGAAACCCTGAGCCAGAATACTCAGCCAAACCACACTTGGATTCTAGACCCACAAAAACTGTGATATTATACATTTCTATTGTTTTATGCCACTAAGCCTTAGGATAATTTATTATTCATCTATAGATGGTTAAGAGAGTTACCAATTTTATTGCCAAGTGTAATACATTAATTCAATAAATATTTAAGTCATTATTCATCCATTCAGCAATTACTTACTATCTATAATGTGCAGATACTATTAACATAAGGTCCTTGCTATTATGGAGCTTACATTTTATAGCGAGATAGATAGTATTTACCTATATAAAAAAATTTAATAATGTTAAATATGTAGAGAATTAAAACATAACAGGTGATATAATAGAAATGATAATGATAGTGATACATGAGATGAGTGAAATACAGCATTTAAAGAAAATTAAAAACCAATAAAGGAGATACAAAGCTGAAGTTCCTTGTGGTGCTTTATGAATAAATTATGTATCATGTTATTGGAGTTTACAGGGAAAAAAGATTCAATCAAGGAAGTCTTTAAAAAAGAGGCAGCTATTAAGTTATGCCTTGAGAGTTGTGTTAGATTTGCACAAAGGTAAAAAGAGTTGCAGGAAATTTTTTTTAAGCTAATATTTATTGGGTGCTTACTATGTGTTAGTAACTATGGTGAGTTCTTGATAGACACCACCTCATATATTCCTCAAAATAATCGTCAGAAGTGTACTATTAGGTAAGTGCAAAAGTAACTGCAGTTTTTACATTGTTAGAATTTGCTGTTTGATATTGAAATGCATTCTTAAATATACTTATGTTATACATCATTTTAACGAGCATTTCTCACTTTATTTTTTTTTGCTAATGACTTATTGCGTGCTGTTTATTTTAGACCATAGAAATGATGTTAGGCAAAAAGCAAATTCGAGTGATTTTCTTATTTGAGTTCAAAATGGGTCGTAAATCAGTGGAGACACCTGGCAACATGAACAACACATTTGGCCCAGGAACTACTAATGAATGTACAGTGCAGTGGTGGTTTAAGAAGGTTTGCAAAGGAGATCCTTGAAGATGAGGATATAGTGGCCAGCTATCGCAAGTTGACAACGACCCACTGAGAGCAATCATCCAAGCTGATCCTCTTACAACTATAGGAGAAGCTGCAGAAGAACTCAACATCAACCATTTTATAGTCATTCAGCATTTGAATCAAATTGGAGAGGTGATACAAGCTTGATAAGAGGATGCGTCATGAGCTAACCAAAAATTGTTTTGAAGTCTTGTCTTCTCTTATTCTATGTAACAACAATGAACCATTTCTCAATCGGATTGTGATGTACAATCAAAAGTGAATTTTACGTAACAACCAGCAATGATCAGCTCAGGGGCTGGATCAAGAAGAAACTTCAAAGCACCTCCCAAAGCCAACTTCCATCAAAAAAAGGTCACGGTCGCTGTTTAGTGCTCTGCTGCTGGTCTGATCCACTACAGCATTCTGAATCCTGGCTTAACTATTACATCTGAGAAGTATGCTCAGCAAATAGCTGATATGCACCAAAAACTGCAATATCTACAGCCAGCATTGGTCAACAGAAAGGGCCCAATTCTTCTCCATGACAGTGCCCAACCACAAGTTGCACAATCAGTACTTCAAAAGTTGAATGAATTGGGCTACAAAGTTGTGCCTCATTCGTCATATTCACCTGACCTTCGCTAGCTGACTACCATTTCTTTAAGCATCTCAACAACATTTTGCAAGGAAAACACTTCCACAACCAGCTGGATGCAGAAAATGCTTTCCAAGAGTTTCTCGAATCCCAAAGGATAGATTTTTATGTTACAGGAATAAAGCAATGTATTTCTTATTGGCAAAATGTGCTGATTGTAATGGTTCCTATTTTGATTAATAAATATGTCTTTGGGCCTAGTTATTAATATAAAAACTTAAAATTCATGATCCAAAACCACAATTACTTTTGCACCAACTTAATATTATAATTTCCATTTTACAGAGAAAGAAAATGTAGACACAAAGAGAATAGCATGTTCAAAAATCACAGAGCTGGCAAATGGCAGATCCAGGAAGTAAACCCCCAGGTAACTTGGCTCTAGAGTCCATATCAGCACCAATACTGTCTTCAATAGATTTAGTATTTCTATAATGATTTATACATATTAAACCATTCGAGATTCAGTATAAGATAATTATGTATTGGGAATTAAATTTATAATGATGGAGACACTAAGGCTTAGAGTAAGTCTATTTAACTAATCTTAAAGGTTTTTTTTTTTTTTTGTTTTGTTTTTGTTTTGTTTTTTTTAAAACTAAGTGATATAGAAGTTGAATCTAGGTCTAACCCAAAATGTAACCTCTTTTCACCACCCCATGCATTTCATGAAAGATGTCACAAAAGCAGAACCAGTTGTAACCAGGGTGTTCATTTGTTAACTCTCTCTCTCTCAAATATCAATTAAGTGATTATGCAGCAAGTATGAGTAAATAGCTGCTATCTGCCAATCATTTGTTAACTGCTGAGGATATTAAGTCAACACAATTCTTGTCTACAAAAGCTTATGATAGAGAGGGAAATCGACAATAAAAGAGATGGCTATGGACAATAAATTGAGCTCCCTAATAGCAGTAAGCACTGTGATTGTGAACACGAAGGTAGAGTATATCATATTCAAACTGCATGGAATGGCAAGAGTCAGGAAAGGCTTTCTGGTGGAGATCATGCTTGATATGAGTCTCAAAAGGTAAACGAATAGTCGGTCTTTTCCTGAGTATCTATAATAGGTAAACACAGCAGGGAAAGGAAGAAGCATTAATAAGATGAGAGAAATGGGCTGATGAATTAAGGATGACATCATAAAATCTGTGGTTGTTTATACTAAGGAATTTAAATTTTATCTGGAAAGCAATGGTAAAACTAAATTAACCTTTAAGTGAGGAAGTGACACAACAAATTTGGATTTTTTAAAGATTACCCTAGTAGAGATGGGAAGAAGAACATTAGGAAGATGAAATTGCAATCACGGAGGTGAGTTAAGAATGTACGGTAATACTCTAAACGTGAGTCAATGAAGAATCATGTGAAAATGAGAATAAGAAGAGTAACAATAGCAAACACTTTTATAGCACTTACAAGCACTGTTATACATATTTTATCTACATTAAGACTTTTATGACAACCCTCTGAAGTGGCTATAATTATTACCATTTCAAATATCTGGAAACTTATGTAGAGAAAGGTTAAGTGACTTGCACACACAAAAAAAACCACTCTAGTACAATCTTGGATGTTTTAATTTCCACCCTACAATCTTAATATGTTTATTGTATGAACCTTAAAAAATGGCCACTTGTAGGAATTTTCCTCCCTTCTCTATTTAATGATGGAATTATTTGTACTACTAACAAATATCACTATCCCACTGGTAAAAATAATAGCTTGTTTCTCAGATAGGAGTGCAGTACCAGTAATCCATTATCTGCAGACTGGTGAAGTTAAACCAACATTGGATTTTAGGTTTTGAAAATGTCAGAAGAACTTTCATTTGATTCTAGCTTATTGCAGTGCCTGAAATTGGGAGACAGCACTGTAATTGTAATTTATTTCAAACACTAGCAGTTGCACAAGGTTTTTATGATGTGTGAAAACAGATTCAGTTTACAATTTAAAAAAAAGAAATGTAAAGAGGTCACTGCAATTTCCATTTCATATGCAACGATTAATAATAGATACAATTTAAGATTATCACTAACTCCTACACTTGCCATAATTTACAACTCTACTCAATTAATTGAAATAATTAAAACCTATTTCACAAACATACGTAATTAGAAATTTGTATTTCAGAAGAATAAAGACAAGTTTCACAGTGAAACAATTTAACAAGAGAGCCCTTACCATCTCTACTTAAGAGGAAGTACAACACAGACAATGAGTAATTTGTGATAAAAGTTACAGCAGATTCCAGTTTAATCTTAACAAGACCTTTGTTCAGCTCCATGGGCACATCACAGTATTCCTGTAGCATTCAATTTTTTTTTTTTTTTATCAGTACAGAAAAAGGATTATAAAATGGCACGTGAGCAAACTAAGGACTTTCAGATCTAAAAGATTTAATTGAATGATTCTCTTTTAAAACATACATCATTTTTTGAATCTATTTTATATTTTCCCTTCTCAAAGAAGATCTTCTATTACTTGCTTTCTATGAAAAAGTCAGCTTTTTTTTTTTTTTTTTTTTTTTTTTTGAGACACGGTCTCACTCTGTCACCCAGGCTGGAGTACAGTGGCATGATCATGGCTCACTGCAGCTTAGACTTCCCAGGCTCAGGTGATCCTTCTACCTCAGCCTCCTGACTAGGTGGAACTACAGGCACCCACCACCATACCTGGCTAATTTTTGTATTTTTTGTAGAGGCGGAGTTTTGCCATATTGCCCAGGCTGGTCTTGAACTCCTAGGCTCAAGTGATCCGCACGCCTTGGCCTCCCAAAGTGCTAGGATTACAGGCCTGAGCCACTGCGCCCAGCCAGGTTTTTTCAATTAAAAAAATAAAATATTTGTTACCTTAAGAGTTTACACTGTTAAGGAAGGTGGAAGCAACCCACATTAATCGATGGATGAATGGATAAACAGAATGTGGCATACACATACAATGGAATATTATTCACCTTAAAAAAGAAAAAAATTTTGATATATACTACAGCATGAATGTTCCTTGAGGACATTTTACATAATGAGATAAGCCAGACACACAAAGACAAATACTGTTATGATTCCACTTAAATGAGATACCTAAAGTACCAAGATTCATAGAGACAGAAAGTAGATGGTGGTTGCCAGGGGCTGGGGAAGGGGTGAATGGGAGCTGTTGTTTAATGGGACAGAGTTTCAGGTTTTCAAGATGAAGAGTTCTGGCAATTAGCTGTACAGCACTGTCAATGTACTTTACTGAACTGTACTTAAAAATGGTTAACATAGTAAATTTTGTGTCATGTATATTTTGCCACAGTAAAATAAAAACTTCATTGGGAAAAGGTCAAGAAAGACTACTAATTTCCTTTTGTGAATTTTTGCTAGCCATCGCTTTATGTTAGTTTTTGTTATTTATATTGAGTTCACTGAGAACTCAATATAAATTGAGACTATATACTATTCATTTTTCCTATCTCCAGAGCCTGGTATAATATAGAGAACCCATGGTAGATGGGCAATAAATATATGCTAAATGTTACTTATTACATCATCCAACTGTAAGCTTTTTCTTAACCAAACTCCCCTCTTCCTCCTCTTTTTCAGATATTCTGAAAAAAAAGTATATAGCTCATGTTATAGAGAGACCATATATCCATTTGACTAATGATGCCTGTTGTCCCGGAGTTCCATTCAGGTAGCAGGCTGTTTGACTCTAACAGGGTCCTCCGATTAAAGGTTATAAAGGTTATTTCTGGGTGTGTCTGTGAGGGTGTTTACAGAAGAGATTAGTATTTGAGACTGAATTTTATATATATATTTATGTAGACTTTTTATTTATATATATTCATATTATAATCTGATTCTGTTTCTTGGAAGAACTCTAGTACAGTGGAGAATGATAAATTCTATTCAAAACTGTACACTTTAAAAAAATCTATTTAGTTAATATTGCTATGGACTGAATGTGTCCCCACAAGATGCATATGTTGAAATCTTAAGTCCCAGTGTGATGATAATAGGAGGCAAGGTCTTCGAGAATAAGCTCATGAGAATGGAGCAGCCCCTCATGGTGGGATTAGTGCCCTTGTAAAAAGATGACAGAGGGCTTGCTTTCTCTTTCTTCCCTCCACAGTGTGAAGATACAGGGAGAAGATGGCCATCTGTAAACTTTCATCAGACACCAGATCTGCCAGCCCCTTGATCTTGGACTTCCCAGGTTTCAGAACTGTGAGAAATGTCTATTATTTAAGCCACCTAGTCTATAGTATTTTGTTGTGACAATTTGTCTAAGACAGTATTTGTCTTTTAAAATATGAACAGATTGTACTATCTACACCATGGTATATATTAAGAATACTTATAGTGAAGCTTAGCTCTGGGAGAGATGAAGGTAAGTTCATCATTAAGTATGTTCAGCAAGTAAAATTATAATCTGTAACATTTCTTTCATCTAGTAATGAAAGAGATCAAATGAAATCCACAGGCAGACAGCCCGGGCGGTGCCTTGAGCCTAGTTAAAAGTTGACCCCGGACCTAACCGATTATGTTATCTATAGATTCCAGACGTTGTATAGACAAGCATTGTGAAAGTCCCTGTCTTGTTCTTTTTCTGTTCTAATTACCAGTGCTTGCCATATATCTCTCAACTTCCTGAGCCCCGTATAAACACATCCCACCATATGTCTCCCCTCCATATGTCTCTCAACTTCTGGGCACATCCCACCATATGTCTCCCCACCATATATCTTTCAACTCAAAGACTACCATATATCTCAACTTTAGAAAGACACCACCTGGAAAGTCCCCGATAAGAAGAACACAGCTGCTTGTGAAAGCGCGGGAACCAATAAAAACCTGCTAAATGTATAAACTTAAAATGTTAACCAATTGTAATGCTGTAACCTAGAGAATTCCCTCGTTCCTCTGCAACTTTACAAGTCCTGTTTACATTAGGCTATAAAAAGCAAGCGCACGCATTGTTCGAGGCCCTCTTGTATGTTGTAGAATGGGGGGACCAAGTTCGAACTTGCATTAAAGATCCTTGCCGCTTGGCTTTGACTCTGGACTCTGGTGGTGGTCTTTGGGGAATAAACGGTCTGGGCATAACATTTGGGGGCTCGTCCGGGATTCCCCCAAGCCCACCAGACCCCCGGTCAACGGATCTACTAGGATCGATCTGCTAATAGGTGAGCCGGCTCGTCTCTCTTTGTCTGTCTGTGTCCGTTCTGAATCTGCGGCTCTCTGAGTCTGTACCTCGTCTCTCTTTGTCTGTGTCCGTTCTGAACCTGCGGCTCTCTAAGTCTGCTCTGAATCTGAGGCTGTTAGCCTGTCTGAACCTGCGGCTCTCTAAGTCCACTCTGAATCTGTGACTTGCGAGGTCTGAAGCTGAAAGCTGGCATAAGTCCTGGCGGACGCGCTATAGGACAGCCAGCGGAGACCGGTGGGAGACGTCCCCCGGCTCTCATCTGATTCTTGTCTGCGCTTGTTCTGACCCAGATTTCTGGAGCGCGCCTGCGACTGACGTAAACTTGTTGTTGATATTCCACAACTCACTTTTTCCTTGCAGGACCCGTTCCAGCAACTCACTTTTCCCTTGCAGGACCTGTTCCAGCAACTCACTTTTCCCTTGCAGGACCTGTTCCAGCAATTCACTTTTCCCTTGCAGGACCTGTTCCAGACGCCACTCCGGGCGCTACTGTTCAAGATGGGTAATACCCAGAGCACTCCCCTATCTCTCCTTACAAGTAATTTCAAGGATGTTAGGGCAAGGGGCCATGATCTTGGTATGGACATCAGGAAGGGAAAGCTAATTACTCTGTGCCACTCCGAGTGGCCCGCCCTTAACGTAGGGTGGCCAACCGAAGGGACATTCTGTCTCCCTGTCATCACTAGAGTAAAGTCCAAGGTTTTCCAGCCTGGGCGTGCTAATCACCCGGATCATATCCCATATATCCTCATATGGCAGGATATAGCTGGGAACCCGCCCCCTTGGCTGTCCCCTTTCCAATTAGCCTCTGAACTCTGTAAGGCACTGGTTGCTTGGCCGCTAAAATCCAAGCAACCGACTGCCCCCCCATCCTGTTCTACCGGATAGCGAGGACCTTCTGTCCACAGAACCCCCTCCATACCCCTCCGGTCCCCAGGTCCCAGCCCCCTGGGAGGAACCGCAGGAGGGAGCAGGCGAACGGGAAGCGGCCGGCGTGCCTGTACCCGCTGAAAGTGAAAGCAACTCCGAGGGGCCGGCGGGGCGGACGCAAGGGCGTACCTTGCGGGTTCCCCCTCCCCAGCCGCATGACTCCACAGTGGCGTTACCCCTTCGGGAAATAGGGCCCCCAGATGACATGGGAAGTCCTAGGCTCCAGTACTGGCCATTCTCCACCAGTGATCTATATAATTGGAAGACTCAGAGTGCTCGGTTTTCAGACAACCCCAAAGATTTAATGGCTTTACTGGACAGTGTTATGTTCACCCACCAGCCCACTTGGGATGATTGTCAGCAGCTCCTCCGAATCTTGTTCACAATGGAGGAGTGAGAGAGAATACAGGTAGAAGCTAGAAATCTGGTCCCGGGGGACGACGGTCAACCGACTGCCAACCCCGACCTCATAAATGCGACTTTTCCTCTGTCCAGACCGGCGTGGGACTACAACACGGCAGAAGGTAGGGGACGGCTACACCTTTATCGCCAGACTCTAATGGCAGGTATCCGGGCGGCTGCTCGCAAGCCCACCAATTTGGCTAAAATATACTCTGTTCTGCAGGGAAAGACAGAAAGCCCGGCTAGCTACTTAGAAAGATTAATGGAGGCCTTTAGGCAGTATACCCCTATAGACCCAGAGGCCCCGGGAAGCCAAGCAGCTGTTGTGATGTCTTCTGTAAATCAGGCAACCCCAGACATTAGAAAGAAACTCCAGAAATTAGAAGGCTTAGAGGGAAAACAGCTCCAGGACCTTCTTCAGATAGCCCAGCGGGTTTACAATAATAGAGATACTCCAGAGGAAAAAATGACCAAGGTCCTGGCAGCGGTTGTACAAAAAGAGCATCTACAGCCAGAGAACACCCAACCTAAGCAGTCCCCCAGATATAACAACCTGAGCAAAGACCAATGTGCCTACTGTAAAAAAGCTGGCCACTGGGCAAGAGACTGCCCCAAAAAGAAACAACAAGGATGGGGACACCCTAGGTCTACACCCGTACTAGTCACTCAAAACGAGGACTAGGGAAGACGGGGTTCGGTCCCCCTCCCCGAACCCAGGGTAACTTTGCAAGTGGAGGGGTCCCCAGTTCAGTTCTTGGTCTATACGGGAGCACAGCACTCAGTCCTAGTTGAAACTGATGGAAAATTATCCTCCAAGTCCTCGTGGGTACAAGGGGCCACAGGAATTAAGAAGTACCCCTGGACGACACAAAGAACAGTAAATCTCGGAGCCAAGAATGTAACCCACTCCTTCCTGGTTATCCCTGAGAGCCCCTGTCCCCTACTAGGGAGGACCTGCTAACTAAAATGGGAGCACAGATCCATTTCCGCCCTGAGGGGCCCATCGTGACCGATTCCCAAAATCAGCCCATGCCCGTCCTGACCATAACCTTAGAAGATGAGTACCGGCTCCACCAGGAGCAGGCAGCCCCTGACCAGGACATAGCAACCTGGCTTCAACAATATCCAGGAGCCTGGGCAGAAACGGGAGGTTTAGGACTAGCAAAGCACCGTCCTGCCTTGTTTGTCGAACTCAAGCCTGGGGCAGACCCCGTTCGGGTGCGTCAATACCCAATGCCCCTAGAGGCCAAAGAAGGAATTACGCCCCACATCCGTCGGCT
Organism: Rhinopithecus roxellana; assembly: GCF_007565055.1. Taxonomy (NCBI): domain Eukaryota; kingdom Metazoa; phylum Chordata; class Mammalia; order Primates; family Cercopithecidae; genus Rhinopithecus; species Rhinopithecus roxellana. The sequence continues at coordinate 119,657,289 of NC_044563.1, read as the reverse complement.
CCTCAACCAAGGGGTCCTTCGGCCCTGTCACTCACCCTGGAACACTCCCTTGTTGCCGGTACGGAAACCTAATAGCGGGAAGTCCAGACCTGTACAGGACTTAAGGGAAGTCAATAAGAGGGTTATGGACATACATCCAACTGTGCCTAACCTGTATACCCTCCTGAGTACTCTAAACCCTAAACACCAATGGTACACTGTTTTAGATTTGAAGGATGCCTTCTTCAGTTTGCCTTTAGCCCCTCAGAGCCAAAAGCTTTTCGCCTTCGAGTGGACTGACCCTGAAAGGGGCATAAGCGGCCAACTGACATGGACCAGACTGCCGCAGGGATTCAAAAACTCTCCTACCCTGTTCGATGAGGCCCTCCATGAAGACCTGGGTGAGTACCAACGCAAACACCCTGAAATAACCTTACTACAGTATGTTGATGACCTCCTGATTGCTGCCGAGACCCGAGAAGCTTGCCTCCAAGGGACCAAGAGTCTCTTACAAGCTCTAGGGAGTCTAGGCTACCGGGCCTCGGCAAAGAAAGCTCAAATCTGTAAACCAGAAGTTACATATCTGGGGTACCTGCTAAAAGGAGGGCAGCGCTGGTTAACAGACGCCTGGAAGCAGACTGTTCTGCAGATCCCCAGGCCACAATCCACCCGACAAGTAAGGGAATTCCTGGGGTCGGCAGGATTTTGTAGACTATGGATACCTGGGTTCGCAGAGCTGGCTAAGCCCTTATATCAGGCAACACGGGGACAGCAGCCATTTAATTGGACAGAAGAAGCCGAGTCGGCTTTCCAACAGATTAAAACCGCCCTACTCTCTGCGCCTGCACTGGGACTGCCTGACGTCACTAAGCCCTTCCACTTATACGTGGACGAGAGTAAGGGCGTCGCCAAGGCGGTGCTAACTCAGAACTTAGGCCCCTGGCGGAGGCCAGTCGCCTACCTGTCAAAGAAGTTAGACCCAGTGGCTGCCGGGTGGCCCCCTTGCCTCCGAGTGATCACAGCCACGGCCCTGATGGTACAAGATACTGATAAACTTGTCTTGGGACAAGAATTACGGGTCGTTACCTTACATGCCATCAAAGGTGTACTCAAACAGCCGCCTAACCGATAGATAAGCAACGCCCGGCTCACCCACTACCAAGGACTACTATTAAATCCCCTCAGAATAACTTTCCTGCCCCCAACAACCTTAAACCCTGCCTCGCTGCTTCCCAACCCGGACCTGGACGCGCCGCTCCATAATTGCACCAAGATATTAGCTCAGGTGCACGGAGTTCGAGAGGACCTGCAGGACCGCCCACTTCCTGACGCCGACCTCGTTTGGTTCACCGATGGGAGTAGCTTCATACACCAAGGCCAGAGGTATGCTGGAGCAGCGGTGACTTCAGAGACTGAGGTAATCTGGGCGGAACCCCTGCCCCCGGGGACATCGGCCCAGAGGGCCGAACTGATAGCGCTCACCCACGCTCTTAGGGGCAGGGAGGAAACTGACAGTATACACAGACAGCCGATACACTTTTGCTACGGCACACATACATGGGGCCATTTACAGGGAGCGAGGGTTGCTAACAGCTGAAGGAAAAGAGATAAAAAATAAGCAAGAGATCCTAGCCCTGCTAACAGCCCTATGGAAACCAGAAAAATTGGCTATTGTACATTGCCCAGGGCACCAGAAGCCAACCACTCCAACTGCTCAAGGCAACTTTCTGGCAGACCAAACTGCAAGGAGTGTGGCAAAGGCTCCCAGTCAACTCCTTGCACTCCAGCTCCCTGATCCGGGCCCCCAGGACCTGCCGTATCACCCTGATTATTCAGAACAAGATCTCCAGTGGATCGACAAACTTCCCCTGAAACAGATCTAGAATGGGTGGTGGACTGATACTAATGACCAAATTATCCTACCATAAAAATTAGGACAGCAAGTGTTAGAACACATCCACCGATCCACCCATCTGGGTGCCCGGCGGATGATAGACCTGATCAGACGCTCCAAGCTCAAGATCAGACGCATAGCGGAGACGGCCAGCAGCATTGTGACGAGTTGCAAAGTCTGCCAGCTTAGCAATGCCTATCCCCAATCCCAGGCTGCTGCAGGAACAAGGCTCAGGGGAACCAGGCCCGGTATCTACTGGGAAGTAGATTTCACTGAGGTAAAGCCAGGAAAATACGGGTATCGGTACTTACTTGTCTTTGTAGATAATTTTTCAGGGTGGACTGAAGCATTTCCGACCAAAAGAGAAACCGCTCAGGTTGTAGCAAAGAAAATTCTGGAAGACATCCTCCCCAGGTATGGCTTTCCCATCCAGATAGGGTCAGATAACGGGCTGGCCTTCGTTGCTAAGGTGAGTCAGAATTTGGCTTCCATTCTTGGGGCTAATTGGAAATTACATTGTGCTTACAGGCCCCAGAGTTCAGGACAGGTAGAGAGGATGAATCGGACCTTAAAGGAGACCTTAACTAAATTAACTATGGAGACTGGCGCTAATTGGGTGGTCCTTCTCCCCTACGCTCTGTTCCGGGCCCGTAATACCCCTTACAGACTGGGCCTTACCCCTTATGAAATCATGTATGGCAGACCCCCACCCCTGGTTCCCAGCCTAAAAGATGATCTGCTCAAATCTGAAACAGAAAATGTCTCTGAACTCTTGTTCTCCCTACAAGCCTTGCAGAAAATTCATCAGGAAATCTGGCCTAAGCTGCAGGAATTGTATGAGACCGGACCTCCACCGACACCCCATCCGTACCAGCCGGGAGACTGGGTCCTGGTCAAGCGACACTGGCAAGAGACCTTAGAACCCCAGTGGAAGGCACCACTTCAAGTACTCCTAACCACACCCACTGCCCTGAAGGTAGAAGGCATCGCGTCGTGGATCCACTACACCCACGTCAAACCGGTGGACCCAACCTCCGACCTTCTCGGACCCGTCACTATAGTGACTGAAGCACTGACCACGTGGACTGTGGACAAAGCTAAGAACAACCCCTTAAAACTCACCCTGCGCCGACAGCATAGCTCACTGCAAACATGCAGCTAGGTAGTCTAACCCTAATGTTAGTCGCCCTAGTGGCCGCGGGGGCAAACACAAAACCAGTTTCTAATCCCTTTGTCTGGAGATTCTGGCTTTATGAAAACCGAACCCACCCTGGGCAACCTCATAAGCCCGGGAAATTATTGGCCAGTGCTGATTGTCCCTCCTCAGGGTGCAGTGCCCCAATTTTGCTGAATTTTACTGGTTTTCAGATAGCCAAACCAGTGGCACCAATGATATGTTTTGAGTTTGATCAGACTAAGTACAATTGTAAACACTATTGGTGGCACCAAAATGCAGGCTGCCCCTACAGTTACTGTAAAATGCTCTCAGTCAGAGGGTGGAACGAGCAATCCGGGTGGAACTTCTACCAGCAGGGTAGAGGCGGTATCTATACTTGGATAGTTAAGGACCCTTGGAACTCCCGCTGGACCACAGCTTCAACATGGGGCTGTATACTATTCCTCTTCCTCCACATGGCCTGGTAGTCAACTCTATCTGTGGCATGGCCTAGTTCAAGTACGGCCCCTGGTCCATGGGGATATCCAGCGACAGGAAGACAGACTAACACAAGAATTACGCCCTTTCTCCTGGTTAGAAGTATTACAAGAAGGATTAGAACTTGCCAACCTTACAGGACTTCACAGCTTGTCTGGCTGCTTTCTGTGTGCCACCCTAGGGCATCCACCACCAACCACTGTCCCTCTGCCCTGGGAATCCTCCACCCAAACTAGGGACTTTCAGAATCTCACGGACGCCCCCATTCTTAATGTGCCACTGTACCTGAACCCCAGTCAGGAAAAGTTTCCCTACTGTTTTTCAGGCACTAACTCCAGCCTCTGTAGCATCACTGAAACACCCCCTAGTACCTCCCTAAGAGCCCCGCCGGGCATATTCTTTTGGTGCAATGGAACATTATCTAAGAATCTACCTGGTCCCTCTGTTACCAACCTACTGTGTCTTCCTGTCACATTAGTTCCCCGGTTAACTCTACTAACTGCCGGCGAGTTCCTGGGGTACACCAGTAACTGGACTAGTACTGCCATTCACCCAGCCCCTAGACCGAGACCTACACGAGCAATATTTCTCCCCCTCATTGCGGGAATCTCCCTCACATCATCCCTCATTGCGGCCGGACTGGCAGGGGGAGCCCTAGGTCACACCCTCATAGAAAGCAACAAATTGTACCAACAATTTGCCGTGGCTATGGAGGAGTCAGTTGAGTCCCTTGCCTCCCTTCAGCGACAGCTCACATCCCTAGCTCAGGTGACCTTGCAGAACCGGAGGGCCCTAGACCTACTCACTGCTGAAAAAGGTGGTACATGTATGTTCCTGAAAGAAGACTGTTGCTTCTACATAAATGAATCAGGGCTTGTAGAGAACCGGGTCCAACAGCTACGCAAGTTAAGCACAGAAATGAGAAAACAGCAGTTTGCCTCAGCTGCAAATCAATGGTGGAATTCCTATATGTTTTCTCTGTTGGCCCCCTTCCTTGGACGCCTACTAAGTCTATTATTTCTGTTTACCGTAGGACCTTGTGTTGTTAACAGAATTTTGCGATTTGTCAGGGAAAGGTTTGACACCATACAGCTCATGGTCCTCAGAGCCCAATACCAACCTGTAGACGCTGAAACAGAATCAGACTTATAAGACCCAAGATTGGCTCCAGAGGTACTTGAGAAAGGGAGGAATGAAAGAGATCAAATGAAATCCACAGGCAGACAGCCCGGGCGGCGCCTTGAGCCTAGTTAAAAGTTGACCCCGGACCTAACCGATTATGTTATTTATAGATTCCAGACGTTGTATAGACAAGCATTGTGAAAGTCCCTGTCTTGTTCTTTTTCTGTTCTAATTACCAGTGCTTACCATATATCTCTCAACTTCCTGAGCCCCGTATAAACACATCCCACCATATGTCTCCCCTCCATATGTCTCTCAACTTCTGGGCACATCCCACCATATGTCTCCCCACCATATATCTTTCAACTCAAAGACTACCATATATCTCAACTTTAGAAAGACACCACCTGGAAAGTCCCCAATAAGAACACAGCCGCTTGTGAAAGTGCGGGAACCAACAAAAAAACTGCTAAATGTATAAACTTAAAATGTTAACCAATTGTAATGCTGTAACCTAGAGAATTCCCTCGTTCCTCTGCAACTTTACAAGTCCTGTTTACATTAGGCTATAAAAAGCAAGCGCACGCATTGTTCGAGGCCCTCTTGTATGTTGTAGAAAAGGGGGGACCAAGTTTGAACTTGCATTAAAGATCCTTGCCGCTTGGCTTTGACTCTGGACTCTGGTGGTCTTCTTCGGGGAATAAATGGTCTGGGCATAACAGTAAAACTACACTGAATGTATATTTACTTCCATGAAATTTATCAAAATAATATTTAATAAGATGTCTTCATACTTTTATATTCCTTGAGAGTTTAAAATATTGTGGATTATTTCCACATTGTTTTCTGTGACACACTCATTTAGGCCAATGTTATGTTGCCATAGTTAAAAGTATGTATATATGCAGGCATGTTGGGGTTATAATTTCTATTAATATTTTCTCAAAGATTTTAACCAAACATACATCAAGAGTAGAGTTAAATGGACTCTGTGGGTTTACACTAAAATTTGATCTATAAACATTGTAAAGCTAATAGTATTGAGTTTTGATTTCCACAATTTAGCACACTAACCATGTTAAATGAGCCATAACAAGAAACGAAATCAACATATTTATGAATTTTTATATAGAATTTACTTTAAAATGACTACTAATGCCAAATGGCACAAAAATATTTCAATAGTAATTGTTCATTTCATTTAGTATGAGTGGCTATTAATATAAATTAGAACATAAAATAATTACTGAGCCAGTCGCACTAATTTCTGTGCATTAATGCAACCAATCAATCAAATGCTTGAGGTGAAACAAACTTGGGTTCAAGCCCATTAGTTTGTTATATCTTTGATACGAAATTAGCCAGCTATTAATTGAAGCACAAATTAGATAACAATCATCAGTTTAGCCACAGATTTTGTGTGTTTACGTGCATGGATGTTGAAAAATATTGCATATAGTCTTCCAAGCTAATAATAAAAGTTCAGTAAATTCTAAATTAAATGGAATTTTAGGGTCTAAATAGTATTTAAACTTGTATAGAGTAAAATCAAAATATAACTAAAAATTATTGACAATATTTTCACTCTCAAAAGTTTCTTTGTTTCCATTTGTAATTCATCAGTCCTCCCTCCACCAACTAATTAACAGACAATTGCTGGTATGTTAATACATACTGCAGAGACCAGCTGCATCGTGGAGACCCTAACTCAGCAGTACTAGAGGAATTAAAGACACATGCACAGAAACATAGAGTGTGGAGTGGGAAATCAGGGGGCTGACAGCCTTCAGAGCTGAGAGCCTCAAACAGAGTTTTACCCACATATTTATTGACAGCAAGCCAGTGATAAACATTGTTTCTACAGATTATAGATTAACTAAAAGTATTCCTTAAGGGAAACAAAGGGCTGGGCTCTGGCTAGTTATCTGCAGCAGGAACATGTCCTTAAGGCACAATACTCATGCTATTGTTTGTGGTTTAAGAGCGCCTTAAGTGGTTTTCCGCCCTGGGTGGGCCAGGTGTTCCTTGCCCTCATTCCGGTAAACCCACAACCTTCAGTGTGGGCGTCGTGGCCATCACGAACATGTCACAGTACTGCAGAGATTTTGTTTATGGCCAGTTTATGACCAGATTTGGGGGCCTGTTCCCAACAACATACTAGTTTGAATTTTCTAGAATTATGTATATAATTAAATTTATATATATATAGTATTATATTAAACTTTTAACCTTCCTTTTCTTTGCTATGTATAATTATTTTGAGTTTTATCCAGTAATGTGATTGAACCAGCTCACAAAAGCTGGTGACAGCCAAGTCTTAAAATTTTACAAATGATGTAAGTTCATTGTTAAATAGCCATTATTTTAAAAGTTATATGAATTTACAATTAAATGTTATTTTAAAACAGTTAACAAATATTCTCAAATCTCATCTCTTTGTAATTATTTTACAATTTTTATTATGTTATGTCCCCTCAGACATCTTGTTGAAAGCTAGTCACTAATGGTACTTGGGAGGTGGGGCCTTTGGAGGGAATTAGGTTATGAGGGTGAAGGTTATGAGGCTTCACCCTCATAAATGGGATTAATGCTCTTATAGGAAGAAGTTAGAGAGCTAGCCTGCACTCTTTCCACCATATGAGGATACAAGGAAAACTTGGCTGCCGTCATCAGCACCCAACCATGCTGGCACCGATCTTAGATTTCTCAGCCTTCAGAACTGTAAGAAATACATGTTTAAGCCACCCAGTCTATTAAAATTTGTTATAGCAACCTGAATAAAGAATGATGGTTATTTAAGCTGGGCCAGGTGGAGTACACCTGTAATCCCAGCACTTTGAGAGGCTGAGGCAAGAGGATCACTTGACCACAGGAGTTCAAAAACAGCCTGGTCAACATAGTGAGAAACTATCGCTACAGAAAATTTAAAAAATTAGCCTGGTGTGAGGGCATGTGCCTGTACTCCTAGCTACTCAGGAGGCTGAGGTGGGAGGATCTATTGAGCTCAGGAGTTGGAGGTTGCAGGAGCTAGGACTGTACCACTGCACTCCAGCCTAGGTGACAGAGTGAGACCCTGTCTCTACAAAAACAAAAACTGTGTTCAAGATTATGTCTATTGGATATAAGATAGAAGAAATACTGTATAGAAGACATAGATAGAAGAAATACTTAGATAGTATTTCTTCTAAGATAGAAAAGATAGTATTTCTACATAGATAGAAAAAATAGTTTGCTACTAGGCATCTCTTCCTCACTCCACATTCACTGACCTTATATTGGTAACTTGAAATCAGCCATGGTAGCAGCATTTGTACCATGGAAATGAGAAATGCTAGAGATCAAGGCTTCCTCCTCTTTCTTTTTTCTTTTCTTTTTTTTTTTTTTTAAGAGCCAGTTTTAAAACATTTGCCGGCAGAACACTGGGTGTATCCACGCAGTTGCATAAATCAAATACTCATTGTTTGTATTTCTGAGTAGCATTCCAATTTTATGGATATAACAAAAACATATCATTTCACCTCTTGAATGTTGAGTTGTTTCTAGTTTTTGAAACTTAAAAATTAAGTTGCTTTGAACATTCACAAATAAGTATTTGTATGGCATATGCTTTCATTTCTCTTGGGTAAATATTCACAAGTGATATGTTAATATCACTAATATGTTAAGCTAACATGTTAAGTATATGTTTAACCTTATAAGAAAAAGCTAAACTATCAGCAGTATCTGAAAATTCAAGCTGTTCCAGATCCATAACAATACTTGGTACCATTTGGCTTTTTAATTTAAGATATAAACCAATCAAGCTAGTGTGCAGGGCTGTCTCATTGTGATTTTAAAAAATTGTTTTTACTGATATATAATTAATATACCATCAAACCCACCTCTCTATAGTGTATGATTTAGTGGGTTTTAATATATTCACAAGGGTGTACAAGCATAACCACTAATTTCAGAATATTTTTATCAATCTCCCAAAATACTCTGGATCCATGCAGTCACTCTCTATTTCCCCATGAACAAAGGATGGTTTTCCATTAAATTAAATTTCCATTAAATTCCATTTAATTCCTTTCAATGATGTTGTGTAGCTCTCAGTGCACAAGTCTTGATCTCCTTTTGTTAAATTTATTCCCATCCATTTCATTTTTTTCAATGCTATTATAAGTGGAATTAAGATCTTAATTTCATTTTGGATACTGTGAGTGCCATATACTAGGATTCATTGCTATTATATAGAAATACAACTGATATTTATATATTGGTATTCTTACTGCAGTTCTGATATTCCTAATGACACCTACATTTTTATGTGCTTCTTTCCCATCCACAAGTCCTAATATCTATTGAATTTTTTTTTTTGCATTTTTATAATTGAGATGTTTGCCTTTTCATTATTGAGTTTTTAAACAAAATCTATTCTAGATGTAGGTTCCTTTATTAGGTATATGTCTTGAAATTATTTTCTCCTATTCTGTGACTCACTTTTCCTTTTCATAAGTGTCTTCTAAAGAGAAGGTTAAAATTTTGATAACGTCCAAGGTATCTTTTTTTTTCTTTTTATAGTTCATTTTTGGTGTCCTATTTAAGAAATCACTGCCAAACACAAAGTCGCTAAAATTTTCTCCTATATATTTTTTGTTAAGTTTTATTAATGTTTATGATTACTTTGGGGATAATTTTTGTATATCTTTGGAGACACAGTTACAGGGTTTTCTTTTTTCTTTTTGGCTTTTGGCTATTCAGTTACTGTAGCACCATTTGTTAAAGAGATTTTCCTTTTCTTATTTAATTACCTTAGCCTATTGGTAAAAATCAATTGATTATATATTTCTGGGTCTATCTGGATTCTTATTCCATTTCACTGATCTTCACTGATTCCTTCCATTCCATTAATCCATTCCAATCCATTGATTAGTGGATTCCATTCAACTGATCTTCATTCCATTGATCTCTCTTCCATTCCATTGATCTTTGTATCTGTCTTTATGCCAATGCTACAGTATTTTGATAACAATATCTTCATAATGTTTGAAATCACAAAGTGTAAGACCTTCCATTTTTTCTCCTGTTTTCATAAAAGGGTCGACCTTTTGCATTTTTGCAAAAAGAAAAAAAATAGACTCAAATTGCCAATACTTATGAAAAAATCCTGCAGAGGTATTCCTAGCTATTGGGTTGAGATTATGGAGTTTTCTACATATAGGATCATGTCATCTGCAAACAAAAATAATTTGATTTCCTCTCTTCCTATTTGAGTACCATTTATCTCTTTCTCTTGCCCAATTGCCCTGGCCAGAACTTTCAATACTATGTTGAATAGGAGTGGTGAGAGAGGGCATTCTTGTGCCAGTTTTCAAGTGGAATGCTTCCAGCTTCTGCCCATTCATTATTATATCGCTATGGGTTTGTCATATATGGCTATTTTGAGATACGTTCCTTCAGTACCTAGTTTATTGAGAGTTTTTTTTTTTTTTTTTTTTTTTTTTGAGGCGGAGTCTCACTCTGTCGCCCGGACTGGAGTGCAGTGGCCAGATCTCAGCTCACTGCAAGCTCTGCCTCCTGGGTTTACGCCATTCTCCTGCCTCAGCCTCCTGAGTAGCTGGGACTACAGGCACCCGCCACCTCGCCCGGCTAGTTTTTGTATTTTTGGTAGAGATGGGGTTTCACCGTGTTAGCCAGGATGGTCTCGATCTCCTGACCTCGTGATCTGCCCGTCTCGGCCTCCCAAAGTGCTGGGATTACAGGCTTGAGCCACCGCGCCCGGCCTATTGAGAGTTTTTAACATAAAAGGATGTTGAATTTTACAGAAGGCCTTTTGTGCATCTATTGAGATAATGTGTTTTTTGTCTTTCATTCTGTTTATGCAATGAAACACATTTATTGATTTGCATATGTTGAACAAACCTTGCATCCCAGGGATGAAGCCAACTTGATTGCGGTGGATAAGCTTTTTGATGTGCTGTGGGATTTGGTTTGCCAGTATTTTATTGAGAATTTTTACATGGATGTTCATCAAAGATATTGGCCTAAAATTTTCTTTTTTTGTTGTGTCTCTGCCAAGGTTTGGTGTCAGGATGACGCTGGCTTTATAGAATAAGTTAGGGAACAGTCTTTCCTTTTCAATTTTTTGGAATAGTTGCAGTAGAAATGGTACCAGCTCTTCTTTGTACCTCTGGTAGAATTCAGCTGTGAACCCATCTGGTCTTGGGCCTATTTTGGTGGTAGGCTATTTATTACAGCCTCAATTTCAGAACTCATTATTGGTCTATTCAGGGATTCAATTTCTTCCTGCTTCAGTCTTGGGAGGGTGTATGTGTCCAGGAATTTATCCATTTCTTCTAGATGTTCTGGTTTATGTGTATAGAGGTGTTTATAGTATTCTGTGATAGTCGTTTGTGTAGTATCTCCCTTATCATTTCTGACTGTGTTTATTAGATCCTTCTCTTTTCTTCTTTATGATTCTAGCTAGTGGTCTATTTTATTATTTTTAAAAAATAGCTCTTGGATTCTTTGATTTTTTTGAAAGGCTTTTCATGTCTCCATCTCCTTAAGTTTAGCTCTGATCTTGGTTATTTCGTGTCTTCTGCTAGCTTTGGGGTTTGTTTGCTCTTGGTTCTCTAATTCTTTATTATATAATTTTGAGATATATAAAGTTAAGATCTTCTTTGCTAGCCTGGTTATTCCTTTCACTTTACTCCTTTCTCTACCATGGCCCTCTTTATAGGAGTGGTTCTCAAAGTGTGGTCTCCAGACCAGTATCATTAGCATCACGTGAGAACTTGGCAAAAATATGAATTCTTGTACCACACCCCACCTACCCTCCAGACTACTGAATCAGAAATTCTCAGTGTGTTTCCTTGCAATGTTTTATCAAGCCCTTGAGATGCACCCATCAACCCATCATCTACATTAGGTATTTCTCCTAATGCTATCCCTTCCCCAGCCCCCCAGGCCCCAACAGGCCTCAGTGTGTGATGTTACCTGCCCTGTGTCTATGTGATCTCAATGTTCAGTTCTCACCTGAGAGTGAGAACATGTGGTGTTTAGTTTTCTGTCCTTGTGATAGTTTGCTGAGAATTATAGTTTCCAGCTTCATCCATGTCCCTGCAGAGACATCCATGTCCCTTTGGAACTCATCCTTTTTTATGGCTGCATAGTATTTCATTGTGTATATGTACCACATTTTCTTAATCCAGTCTGTCACTGATGGACATCTGGGACGGTTCCAAGTCTTTGCTATTATGAATGGTGCCATAATAAACATACATGTGCATGTGTCTTTATAGTACCATGATTTATAATCTCTTAGATATATACCCAGTAATGGGATTGCTAGGTCAAATGGTAATTCCAGTTCTAGGTCCTTGAGGAATGGCCACACTGTCTTCCACAATGGTTGAACTAATTTACACTCCCACCAACAGTGTAAAAGTGTTCCTATTTCTCCACATCCTTTCCAGCATCTGTTTTTTCCTGACTTTTTAATGACTGCCATTCTAACTGGCATGAGATGGTATCTCATTGTGGTTTTGATTTGCATTTCTCTGATGACCAGTGATGATGAGCATTTTTTCATGTGTCTGTTGGCTGCATAAATGTCTTCTTTTGAGAAGTGTCTGTTCATAACCTTTGCCCACTTTCTGATGGTTTTTTTTTTTTTTTTTTCTTGTAAATTTGTTTAAGTTCTTTGTAGATTCTGGATATTAGCCCTTTGTCAGATGGGCAGATTGAAAAAATTTTCTCCTATTCTGTAGGTTGCCTGTTCACTCTGATGATAGTTTCTTTTGCTGTGCAGAAGCTCTTTAGTTTAATTAGATTCTATTTGTCAATTTTGGCTTTTGTTGCCATTGTTTTTGGTGTTTTATCATGAAGTCCTTGCTCATGCCTATGTCCTGAATGGTATTGCCTAGGTTTTCTTCTAGAGTTTATGGTTTTAGGTCTAACATTTAAGTCTTCAATCCATCTTGAATTAATTTTTTGTATAAGGTATAAGGAAGGGATCCAGTTTCAGTTTTCTACATATGGCTAGCCAGTTTTCCCAGCATCATTTATTAAATAGGGAATCCTTTCCCCATTGCTTGTTTTTGTCAGATTAGTCAGTTTTTTTCTAATTCTGTGAAGAAAGTCAATGGTAGCTTGATGGGAATAGCACTGAATCTATAAATTACTTTGGGCAGCACAGCCATTTTCATGATATTGGTTCTATGGTGGTATATACGCATGGATTTTTTTTTTCCATTTGTTTATGTCCTGTCTTATTTTCTTGAGCAGTGGTCTATAGTTCTCCTTGAAGAGGTCCTTCACATCCCTTGTAAGTTGTATTCTTAGGTATTTTATTCCCTTTGTAGCAGTTGTGAATGGGAGTTCACTCATGATTTGGCTCTTTGCTTTTCTATTATTGATGTATAGGAATGCTTGTGATTTTTGCACACAGATTTTATATCCTGAGATTTTGCTTAAGTTGCTTATTAGCTTAAGGAGTTTTTGGGCTGAGACAATGGGGTTTTCTAAAACCATGTTGTCTGCAAACAGAGACAATTTGACTTCCTCTATTCCTAGCTGAAGATCCTTTATTTCTTTCTCTTGCATCTTTGCCCTGGCCAGAACTTCTGATACTATGTTGAATAGGAGTTGTGAGAGAGGGCATCCTTGTCTTGTGCCAGTTTTCAAAGGGAATGCTTCTAGTTTTCGCTCATTCAGTATGATATTGGCTATGGGTTTGCCGTAAATAGCTCTTATTATTTTGAGATGTTCTATCAATACCTAGTTTATTGAGTTTTTAGCATGAAGGGTGTTGAATTTTGTCAAAGGCCTTTTCTGCATGTATTGAGATAATCATGTGTTTTTTGTCATTGCTTCTGTTTATGTGATGGATTATATTTATTGGTTTACATATGTTGAACCAGCCTTGCATCCCAGGGATGAAGCCAAATTCATCATGGTTGATAAGGTTTTTAATGTGCTGCTTGATTTGGATTACCAGTATTTTGTTGAGAATTTTTGCATTGATGTTCATCAGGGATATTGGCCTGAAATTTTTTTGTGTGTGTCTCTGCCACGCTTTGGTATCAGGATGATGCTGGCCTCATAAAATGAGTTAGGGAGGAGTCCCTCTTTTTCTATTGTTTGGAATAGTTTCAGAAGGAATGGTAGTAGCTCTTCTTTGTACCTCTGGTAGAATTCACTGTGAATCAATCTGGTCCTGGGCTTTCTTTTGGTTGATAGGCTATGATAATTACTGCCTCATTTTCAGAACTCGTTATTGGTCTATTCAGGGATTCTACTTCTTCCTGGTTTAGTCTTGGGAGGGTGTATGTGTCCAAGTATTTATCAATTTCTTCTAGATTTTCTAGTTTATTTGCGTAGAGGTATTTATAGTATTCTCTGATGGTAGTTTGTATTTCTGTGGGATCAGCGGTGATATCCCCTTTATCATTTTTTGTTTTATCTATTTGATTATTCTCTCTTTTCTTCTTTTAGTTTAGCTAATGGTCTATTTCTTAGTTTCTAAAAAAACCAGCTCCTGTATTCATTGATGTTTTGAAACGTTTTTTGAAGGGTTTTTCATGTCCGTATCTCCTTCACTTCTGGTCTGATCTTAGTTATTTCTTGTCTTCTGCTAGCTTTTAAATTTGTTTGCTCTTGCTTCTCTAGTTTTTTAAATTGTGATGTGAGGGTGTCGATTAAATAATCTTTTCCTTTGTTGTAACAACAACGTTTTTAAGTTACGTTTGTAATGTTTAAGTATACAATACGGTATTGTTAACTCTAAGTTCTATGTTGTACAGTAGAACTTATTCGTCTTCTGTGTCAAACTTTGTATCCTTTGTTAGGTTTTGATATCAGGCAGTGCTGGTCTCAGAAAAGTTAGGAATATAATCATCTCTTCTATTTTGTGGAAGAGTTTGCATAAAGTTGGCAGTATGTCTTCCTTAAATATTAGTTAGATTTTACCAGTGAATTCTAGAAGCTCTCATTGTGAGAAGGTTTTAAAAAATTCAACTTCTTTGATATAGGCTGTTAAGCTTATGCATTTCTTCTTGAATATGCTTTGGTGGTGAATTTATTTATTTTATTTATTTTTTTTAATTTTTTTTGAGATGGAGTCTTGCTCTGCCTCCCAGGCTATAGTGCAGTGGCAGAATCTTGGCTCACTGCAACCTCCACCTCCTGGGTTCAAACAATTTTTCTGCCTTAGCCTCCCGAGTAGCTGGGATTACAGGCATGTGCCACCACGCCCAGCTAATTTTTGTATTTTTAGTAGAGACAGGGTTTCATCATGCTGGTCAAGCTGGTCTTGAACTCCTGACCTCATGATCTGCCCGCCGTGGCCTCCCAAAGTGCTAGGATTACAGGCGTGAGCCACCGCGCCCAGCAGTGGTGAATTTCTTTCGAGGAATTTGTACATTTCACCTAAGTTGTTGAATTTGTAGGCATAAAATTATTAGTAACATTCGCTTAATGTCTATAGGAACTGTAGTGATGTTCCATCTCTAATTCCTGATACTTGTAATTTCTGACTTTTTATTTCCTGATCTCACTTTTGTATTAATTGATAAAGGTTATGTTTCCATCTTATGTCCTATTTTGGCTCATTATGCATACTTCTTTGGTACTTTCATTTTTATCATTGTGTTATGACTTATGTACACATCTTTAACTTACCAGTTTACCTTCAAATAATAATGATAAAACTTTAGCATGGCATAAAGTCCTTACAATAATGTACTTCTGTTTTCATTTGCTAAATGAATGAAAAAGGACAAACTCTGGAAGTTAAAATGTCTTGCTAAAAAAGAGAATGTATATTCTATTATCTTGGGATGATGATAGTATTAAGTTAGGGATACTAAAGGAAAATTTCAAAAGATTAGAGATTCTTGTTACATGCAGGCCTCTTTTTTTCTTAAATCAATAAAAATTGATTTACATTATAAGTATATATAATAAAATGTTGCTAAGTAAAGCTATAGAAGAGGGGGTAGGCAGAGTTCCATCCCAGTATTTGATAGGCCTTTGAAGATGAGTATATGGAGTTCAGTTCAAACAAAGCTGATAACTGCATCTTATAACAAACACTATAATTTAGCTGCTTGATCTAACAAAATGTTTAATGAGCAATAAGGTCGAAAGCTGATCTAGGAATCACAACATTAGAATTACAGTACGGGCTTTAATGCTTTACCAGGATGTAACTCCTTCACAGTCTTCCTAAGTAAAAGGAGGACGAGAATAGCAAATTTCATAAGGGCTACAAAAGTTCTGTATAAATAGTAAAGTGTTATTTAATATAAACATTACGTTTTAAAACATGAGGTGTCACCTTAAATGAAAAATATACAAATTATTCAACGTTTACAATTATTTGTCAAAATAGTTGGAGTGGAACTTTCCTAAGAACTAATTTGCATGCAAGTAGATAAACAATAAAAAGAGGCTTTTAACAAAAAATAAGGTCCCCAACCACTTTATAAAGATCAATGGTGGACATAGTCATAAATGTTTACAACGTGGAGTGGAGACAGATGAAAGCGTGACATAGCAGGTATTGCCTTCTTTGATGTGAATTCTGACTACAGTATTTCCCAAAGTTGGCACGCATCTCAAGGGCTTCATAAAACAGATTGCAAGGAAACACACTGAGAATTTCTGATTCGGTAGCCTGGAGTAGGTTGGGGGTGGTACAAGAATTCATATTTCTGCCAAGTTCTTACGTGATGCTAATGATACTGGTCTGGAGACCACACTTTGAGAACCACTCCTATAAAGAGGGCCATGGTAGAGAAAGGAGTGAAAGTGAAAGGAATAACCAGGCTAGCAAAGAAGATCTTAATTTTATAAATCTCAAAATTATATCATAAAGTTCTATATGTATATGTATGAACATATTTTAAGAAACTACATTCTTCGCTTCAATTTTTAAGGTGGTCAGTGATCAAAAAATGATTTCAAAATGATTAAACAGTTTTGAAAATTATCAAAAGACACAGGATCCGGCCGGGCACGGTGGCTCAAGCCTGTAATCCCAGCACTTTGGGAGGCCGAGACGGGCGGATCACGAGGTCAGGAGATTGAGACCATCCTGGCTAACACGGTGAAACCCCGTCTCTACTAAAAAATGCAAAAAACTAGCCAGGCGAGGTGGCGGGCGCCTGTAGTCCCAGCTACTCCGGAGGCTGAGGCAGGAGAATGGCGTAAACCCGGGAGGTGGAGCTTGCAGTGAGCTGAGATCCGGCCACTGCACTCCAGCCTGGGCGACAGAGCCAGACTCCATCTCAAAAAAAAAAAAAAAAAAAAAAGACACAGGATCCACTAGCACATTTTTGCTATATTATTGAGGGACTCCCTGGTTTAAAAAATTAAAAAGCCATTTAGTGTTACCAACTTGCATGTTAGAATACATAGAAATGTATAACCAATAGATATGTTGGCTTTAAAAGAGGTTCAATTAATCAATACAACCTATTACTTTCTACTAAAATGGTACATTCTCTTAGTGATTATTCGGCAAGATAAAGCAATTTGGCATTTGAACCTTTGCAATTTTTGCCATATATTTTAAATTATGTTTTAAAGCTTATGTTCTAACATGTAGAAGATAACTATTTTACAATATTGTTTTCTTTAACAAACAAATTATAAATATTGTGTATTTAAAAGAAAAGTTTTAGCGGATAATCATAAGTTATCAAAGAAATAAGTCATTATTCTCTCTAGGAAATTTCCTACTCCAATCATGTCACACATAGTAAAGAAAATGTCAAGTACTGAACTCTTTCCTAAAGCACATTAAATCATATGGCATCATACATAACTTGTCACATTCAAATGTAATAAAAAATTAACTTTTATTTTGAAATAAATGGGGTAGTACTGAATTCTCAGTTTTTGTTAAAACTCATTAGAAAGTAGATGTCAGAAAGTGTTTTTTACTGATCTGATCTTAGTGAAATTCGGACTAGTCTCATTTGAATTTCATCAAATAGCCTAAACTATTTCTAAGAATACCATCTGTGACAGAATTTAAACATGATTTGTAAAACACATTTTTCATCCTTTAAAAGAATTTTAACAAAGTCATTTTCATAAAAATAATACAAATATTTCACAAGTAGTGATATTTTCTGAGGTTGCATTTCTCAATTCAAAGTATAATATAGAATACTTTATATATTAAAATTATCTTCATCTTACATAAATACACTTTAAGAAATAAGCCATCCAGTTTTGTTGCTATGTGAAATAATGAAATACTTAGATCTTGGTTCAAAGAAAAAAATATAAAATTTAAAAATTTATGATCCCTTTCTAAAATATTTTGGTCTTCAATGAAAGAATTGTTTCATATAATTAAGCCCTTTTTGTTCTTTATCTTTCAACATAATCTAAGCCACATAAAATTATAATCATAGAAAATACTTAAATTATCCTTTTTTCAAGTGTTTATGCCACAAGTCACTGAGATAATTAACAGTAGAAACAAAACAAGAAACCAAATTTGCCCAGAAATCATATTTTAATCATAAGTACCTCAACAGCTACCCCTCGATCGATGTAATTTTCCTAATAATCGTAAAACCCTACTAAACTAAGCCTCCATTTTATACAATAAGCACAACTAATTTCCCACCCTAATACTGATATGATGCCTTGAATATACCCTTCTGAAAGTGCTACCCTATATATCATAGCCTAAATCAATTATACCCTAATTATGAGTAACCCCCAACTAAACCTCTGCCAACTCAACTTTAAACCACTGGATTTCTAGAACTGTAAACGACTATGTATACTTATTTCTTCTTTCCTTGTTTTCTAACTTTTTATATTCAAGGATTTATGCAATTAATGTACCTTAATTATTTATAGCAAGACACTGAAAATGTCTAGATGGGTTTACACAACCCTATAAACAGATAGATTTGGTCTTGGTCTTTCCATTGGCTCTTAGTAAGATTACACACGCAAGCATCCCCACCCCAGTGAAAAATGCCCTCTATATTACCCAGATCAAAAGGAGCAAGTATCAAGCACGCACAAATGCAGCTCAAAATAGTTTGCTCAACCACACCCCCACGGGAAACAGTAATGATAAATATTTAGTAATAAACAAAAGTTTAAGCTATACTGATATATAGGGTTGGTCAATTTCGGGCCAGCCACCATGGCCATACCATTGACCCAAGCCAATAGAACTCGGCGTAAAGAGTGTTTAAGGTCTGCCCTCAATAAAGCTAAACTCCATTTAAGTTGTAAAAAACTTAGGCTGAAATAAAATATACTACGAAAGTGGCTTTAATATCCTGAAGACACAACAGCTAAGATCCAAACTGGGATTAGATATCCCACTGTGCTTAGCCCTAAACTGTAATAGTTACATTAACAAAACCATTAACCAGAATACTACAAGCAATAGCTTAAAACTCAAAGGACTTGGTGGTGCTTTATGTCCCTCTAGAGGAGCCTGTTCTATAATCGATAAACCCCAATCTACCTCACCACCTCATGCCCCCAGCATATATACTGCCATCTTAGCAAACCCTAAAAAGGTTATAGAGTAAGTACAAGTAATACACATAAAAACATTAGGTCAAGGTGTAGCTCATGAGGTGGCAAGAAATGGGCTACATTTTCTATACCCAGAAAATCTCACAACAAATTTTATGAAATCTAAAGACTCAAGGAGGATTTAGCAGTAAACCAAGAGTAGAGTGCTTGGTTGAATAAGGCCATGAACCACACACACACTGCCTGTCACCTTTTCAAATACTATTCTAGAAATCCTTAGTACTAAAAACTCTCTACACATGTATAGAGGAGATAAGTCGTAACGTGGTAAGCATACTGGAAAGTGCACTTTGACAAACCAAAGTACAGCTTAATCCAAAGTATCTGGATTATACCCGGAAGATTTCATCACGACCTGATCACTTTGAGCCAAATCTCACCCCAAACCTCACTAAAGATATCATCAAATAATCTTAAACCATTTATCTTATATAAAAGTATAGGTGACACAAATTTTATCCTGGCACAATACACATAGTACCATAAGGGAAAGACGAAAGAACTGAATCAAGCATTAAAAAGCAAAGACAAACCCTTATACTTTCTGCATAATGTAATAACCAGAAATAACTACAGAGAGACCCATAGCCAAGTCCCCCCAAACCAGATGAGCTACCCAAGAACAGCTGAAGAACACAACCACCTATATGGCAAAATAGTGGGAAGATTCATGAGTAGCAGTGACAAACCTACTGAGCCTGGTGATAGCTGGTTGTACAAGATAGAATCTTAGACAACTCCCATAGCAGATCCTCTAATAAAGGCCTCCTATTCATACTAGCCGCATCAAACATAGCCGTCTACTTACCCACAGAACTATTTAGTCTTCCTGTAAGTTTAATGGCTAAAGAGTGACAGATCTTTATACCCTAGGAAATAACCTTCCTCCAGAGAGTAAAAATTATTACCACCATAGTTGGCCCCAAAGCAGCCACCAATTAAGAAAGTATTCAAGCTCAACATCTAATTATTTCAAATCCTAATCACTCTACCGAACTCCTAATATTACATTGGACTTAATCTATTACTTAATAGAAGCAATAATGTTCATATAAGTAACATGAAGATATTCTCCATTGCATAAGCTTACATCAGACCGGAATAACCCACTGACGTTAACAGCCTAATATTAATAAGTGATATAATAAGGACCCTATTATTTATACTGTTAATCCAGCACAGGTATTCCTGAAGGAAAGGTTACAAAAAGTAAAAAGAACTCGGCAAATCTTACCCTGCCTGTTTACCAAAAATATCACCTGTAGCATTACCAGTATTAGAGGCACTGCCTGCCCAGTGATATATGTTCAACGGCCATGGCATCCTACTGTGCAAAGGTAGCATAATCACTTGTTCCCTAAATAGGAACTTGTATAAATGGCCACACAAGGCTTCAGCTGTCTCTTACTTTTAATCGGTGACATTATTCAGTGGGATATAAACAAATAAAATGAAAAGACCCTATGGAACTTTATTTCATTAATGCAAACAGAAACTCGCCCTAACCCATACTGCATTAAAATTTTTGGCTGGGGTCTCAGAGCGTAATTCAACCTCTGAACAACCTAAACTAAGACTGAACTAGTCTAAGCGAGTCAACATATATTGACCCAATAATTTAATCAATGGAACAAGTTACCCTAGGGATAACAGCGCAATCCTATTCTAGAGTCCACATTGACAACAAGGATTACGACCTTGATGTTGGATCAGGCTATCCTAATGGTGTAGCTGCTATTAAGAGTTCGTTTATTCAACAATAAAGTCTACGTGATCTGAGTTCAGACTGAAGTAATACAGGTCGGTTTCTATCTATTATTTCTCCTAGTACGAAAGGACAAGAGAAATAGGGCCCACTTCATAAAGCACCCTCACCTCATAGATGATACTATCTCAATCTAACAAATCATCACACATCTGACCTGAGAACAGGGTTTAAGATGGCAGAGTCTGGCAATTGCATAAAACTTAAAACTTTATAAATCAGAGGTTCAACTCCTCTTCTTAACAATATGCCTATAATTAACCACCTCCTACTTATTATTCCCACTACAATTGCTATAGCATTCCTTACATTCATTGAATGAAAAATCTTAGGCTATACACAACTATGCAAAGGACCTAACATTGTAGGCCCCTACGGACTACTTCAACCATTCGCTGACACAATAAAACTTTTCACCACAGAACCTTTATGACCCTCAGCATCTACTGTTACCCTTTATATTATTGCTCCAACCCTGGCCCTTTCTATCGCTCTCCTCTTGTGAACTCACCTCCCTATAGCAGATCCTCTAACTAATTTTAATAAAGGCCTCCTATTTATACTAGCCACATCAAGCCTAGCCATCTATTCTATGATCAGTATGAGCATCTAATTCAAATTATGTACTAATCAGCACATTACAAGCTGTAGCCCAGACAAATTTCATATGAAGTCACCCTAGCCATTATCCTATTATCAGTTGTGATAAGTGACTCATTTTACTTACATGCACTCATCACAATGCAAGAATTTCTCTGACTTTTCCTACCATGACGGCCCCTAGCCATAATCTGATTTATCTCCACACTAGCAGAAACTAACTGGACCCCTTTTGAGCTAACAGAAGAAGAATCAGAGCCTCAGGCTTCAACATCGAATATGCTGCAGGTTCATTTGCCCTCTTCTTCATAGCATAATATATGAATATTATCATAGTTTCTAAGAGCACTACACAGCATACATTCACCAGAACTCTATACCACAAATTTCATTATCTCAAGACACTCCTTTTACTACCCTGTTTTTATGAATTCGAACAGCATACCCTGTTTCTGCTACGACCAACTCATGTATCTCCCATGAAAAAATTTTCTACCACTTATACTAGCATTCTGCATATATCTCAATGCCTATTCTAATTTCCAGCATTCTATCCCAAACATAGATGTCTGATAAAAGAATTACTTTGATAAACAATAGAGGTTTAAATCCTCTTATTTCTAGAAATATAAGAATTGAACCTACCCCTGAGAATCCAAAATTCTCTGTGCTACTTATTATGCCACGTCCTAAAGTAAGGTCAGCTAAATAAGCTATCGGGCCCACACCCCGAAACTGTTGGTTATATCCTTCTTGTACTAATTAATCCACTAGCCCAACTTATTATTTCTTTAAGTATTTTCACAGGAACTCTTATCACAATACTAGGCTCACACTAATTTCTCATGTGGACAGGCCTAGAAATAAACATATTAGTTCTTACTCCAATCTTAATTTAAAAAAATAAATCCCCACCCTGGAGAAGCAGCCACCAAATATTTCCTTACACAAGCAACCGCCATCTATAATTCGTATGACAGGTATCCTTTCCAATAACCTGTACTCTGGACATGGACAATAAATACTATTAATCAATTTTCATCCTTAATAACAGCCCTAGCAATAAAACTAGAAAGAGCCCTCTTCATTTCTGAGTCCCAAAAGTGACTCAAGGAACCTCCCTAATGTCTGGCATACTTCTCCTCATATGACAAAAACTAGCCCCTATCTTAATTATATTTCAAATTTTCCTATCAATAAACACAAATATTCTATCACAATTTTATCCATTATGGTGGGCAGTTGAGGAGGACTTAATCAAACATAACTGTGCAAAATCCTAGCCTACTCCTCAATTAGTCATATAGGTTGAATAATAGCAGTACTAATTTATAACCCAAGCATTACTATTCTTAACCTGATTATTTTTAACAATCACGGCATTCCTAGCACTCAACCTGAGTATAAGCACTACAACCCTGTCACTATCTCATGCCTGAAGCTAACATGGTTAACACCTATAATCCCACTAATTCTATTATCCCTAGGAGGTTTACCTCCACTAACAGGATTTCTGCCTAAATGAGCCATCATTCGAGAATTTACAAAAAACAATTGTCTTAATACCCCAACCATTATAGCTCCTCCATAACCCTACTCTACTTATACTTTTATATATGCCTAATTTATTCTATCTCAGTAACAATATTCCCCACATATAATATGAAAATAAAATGACAATTCGAAAGCACAAAACTCATACTACTCCTCCTCTCACTTATGTCTTCTACCTTCCTTTTACTCATCTCTCCAATAATATTAATCATAACTTAGAAATTTAGGTTAAATAAGGCCAAGAACCTTCAAAGCCTTTAGTAAGTAAATTACACCTAATTTCTGTAACAGATCTAAGGACTGCAAGACTATTCTGCATCAATTGAATGCAAATCAATCACTTTAATTAAGCTAAGCTCTTGCTAGATTGGTGGAATTCAAACCACCAATTTCGTTAACAGCTAAACACCCTAATCAATTGGCTTCAATCTACTTCTCCTGCCATTGTTGGGGAAAGGCAGGAGAAGCCCCAGCAGGATTGAAGCTGCTCCTTTGAATTTGCAATTCAACATGAGAAATCACCTCAGGGCTGGTAAAAAGAGGCCTTGACCTCTGTGTTTAGATTTACAGTCTACTGCTTACTCATTTTACCTTTTTTTCACTTATGTTTATCAATCATTGATTGTTTTCAACTAACCACAAAGACATCAGAACACTATATCTGTTATTTGGTGCATGAGTGGGAATAGTGGGCACTGCTTTAAGCCTCCTAATTCGAGCAGAATTAGGCCAACCAGGAACTCTGCTAGGAGATTATCAGATTTATAACGTTATTGTTACAACCCACGCATTTGTATTAATCTTCTTTATGGTCATAGCAATCATAATTGGAAGTTTTGGTAACTGACTAGTCCCTCTGATAATTGGGGCACCCAACATAGCATTTCCCTGGATAAATAATATGAACTTCTGACTTCTCCTCCCCTTTCCTGCTTGCATCCTCAACGGTAGAAGCTGGCGCTAGAACGCGCTGAACTGTTTATCCCCCTTTAGCAGGGAACCTAACTCATGCAGGAACCTCTGTAGGTCTAACCATCTTCTCACTCCACTTGGCTGGTGTTTCTTCTATTTTAGGAGCCACTAACTTTATTACAATTTAATATAAAACCCTCAGCCTTATCCCAATATCAAATATCCCTTTTCGTCTGATCAGTCACCATTACAGCAGTCCTTCTCCTCCTTTCTCTCCCAGTTCTAGCTGCCAGCATTACCATACTATTAACTGACTGTAACCTCATACTACTTTTTTTGACCCTGCTGGAGGAGGCAACCCCATCTTGTATCAACATTTATTCTGATTCTTTGGTCACCCTGAAGTCTATATCCTTATTCTACCAGGCTTTGGAATAATCTCCCATATTGTAACATATTATTCTGAAAAAAAAGGAACCATTTGGGTATATGGGGGCATAGTATGAGCTATAATATCAATTGGCTTCCTAGGGATTATAATATGAGCTCACCATATATTTACAGTAGGAATAGACGTAGACACACGGACATACTTCACTGCCACTACTATAATTATTGCTATTCCTACTGGCGTCAAGGTCTTTAGCTGATTAGCTACAGTGCACGGCAGTAACATCAAATGATCTCCCGCAATATTCTGAGCCCTAGGATTCATTTTCCTACTCACAGTAGGAGGTCTAACCGGCATTGTACTAGCTAATTCATCACTAGACATTATCTTACATGACACACATTATGTTGTAGCCCATTTCCACTACGTCCTATCAATAGGAGCAGTATTCGCCATGGTACGGTGCTTTGTCCACTGATTCCCCTCATTTTCAGGTTATACAATTAATCAGACTTAGTCTAAAATCCACTTCACCATTATATTTATAGGTGTTAATTTAACCTTTTCCCCACAGCACTTCCTCAGCCTATCCAGTATGCTCCAACGTTACTCTGATTATCTCGATGCGTATACCACATGAAATATTATCTCATCAGTAGGCTCATTTATCTCACTAACAGCGGTTATACTAATACTTTTTATGAACTGAGAAGCCTTTGCTTCAAAATGAAAAGTTCTAACAACTGAACAGTCATCTACTAATTTAGAGTGACTTTATGGCTGTCCACCACCTTACCACACATTCGAAGAAGCAACCTATGTGAAAATCTAAGCAAAAAAGGAAGGAATCAAACCTCCAGAAACTGGTTTCTAGCCAATCCCATAACCTCTATGGCTTTCTTGATAAGATATTAGTAAAATCATTACATAAATTTGTCAAATTTATAGGTCAAACCCTGTATGTCATAATGGCTCATCCAGTTTAGTTAGGCCTTCGAGGTGCTACATCCTCTATTATGGAAGAATTACTCACTTTCCATGACCACACTCTTATAATTATTTTCCCAATTAGTTCCCTGGTCCTATATATTATTTCCCTAATACTCACAACGAAATCAATTCATACTAACACCATAGATGCCCAAGAAATCGAGACTGTCTGAACTATCTTACCTGCCATTATCTTAATTTTAATTGCCCTTCCATCCCTACGTATTCTATATAAAACAGATGAGGTTCACAACCCTTCTATTACCATCAAAACAATTGGTCACCACTGATACTGAAGCTATGAGTGTACAGAATATGAAGAGTTAGGCTTTGATTCTTATGTAACCCCAACAGCAGACTTAAAGCCAGGAGAGCTTTGACTCCTTGAAGTTGATAACCTAACAGTTCTCCCAATAGAGATACCCATCTGTATATTAGTCTTATCAAAAGACGTCCTACACTCATGAACTATTCCCTCATTAGGCATCAAAAGAGATGCAATTCCTGAATGCTTAAACTACCTTGACTGCTACATGACCAGGCCTCTACTATGGACAGTGCTCAAAAATTTGTGGGTCTAACCACAGTTTTATACCTATTGTCCTAGAATCAATTCCCTTAAAAAATTTCGAAACCTGATCCACAACCACACTATAATATCACTGTGAAGCTACTTAGCTTTAACCTTTTAAGTTAAAGATTGAGAGGTCTGCACTTCTCTGCAGTGAATGCCTCAACTAGATTATTTCCACATGATCTACTGTTATCTTGTCAATAATCATAACTTTATTCTACATTATTCAGTTAAAACTATCAAATGTCATTTATTACACACCCCCTACACAAAAAATCATCAAAACGCAAGAACATTTAACCTCTTGAGAAATAAAATGAATGAAAATTTATTCACCTCTTTTATTACCCTGACATTTCTAGGTCTACCCGCAGTAGTATTAACCATTTTATTTCCCACCGTACTATCGAACCTCCAATCATCTAATTAGTAATTGACTGATCTCCATTCAACAATGAATAGTTCAACTTGTACTAAAACAAATAATAATTGCTCATAACATTAAAGGACAAACCTGATCCCTAATACTGATATCCCTAATTTTCTTCATTGCCTTGACCAATCTCCTCGGGCTTCTACCCCTATTCATTTACACCAATTATCCAATTATCAATAAATTTAGGTATAGCAGTCCCCTTATGAGCAGGCAGTCATTACAGGCTTCCGGTTTAAAAGAGAAAATCTCCTTAGCCCACTTTTTACCACAGGCAGACCCATACCACTTATTCCTGTATTGGTAATCATTGAGACTATTAGCCTATTCATCCAACTGATAGCACTAGTTGAACAATTAACAGCCAACATTACAGCTGGCCACCTACTAATATACTTAATTGGAGAGCCACACTAGTACTATCAACTATTAGTCTTCCCACAGCTTCAATTGCTTTCATTATTTTAATCCTACTAACCATTCTCGAATTCGCCCTAGCCCTTAAGCCTCTATCTACATGACAATACGTAATGACCCACCAAACACATGCACACCATATAGTCAACCCCAGCCCCTGACCATTAACAGGGGCTCTCTCAGCTCTTCTAATAACATCTGGCCTGGCCATGTGATTTCACTTCAACTCTACAACTCTTTTAACCCTAGGCCTATTAACCAATACACTAACTATATACCACTGATGATGTGATATTATCCAAGAAAGGACATTTCAAGGCCACCATACAACCACTGTCCAAAAAGGCCTCTGTTATGGAATAATCCCATTTATTATCTCAGAAGTATTCTGTGCTGGTTTCTTCTGGACATTTTCCCACTCTAGTCTAGCTCCTACACCAGAATTAGGGGGACACTGACCCTCAACAGGCATTTCTTCCCCTCAACCCCTTAGAAGTACCCCTCCTGAATACATCTGTATTACCTGCATCATGAGGTTCAATTA